>NC_047650.1:37050001-37177305 GCF_902201215.1 Prunus dulcis | reverse complement strand
GAGTGCAAGTTCAGCCTTAAGAGTTTCTTTCATGACCAACTTCGTGTATTCTAGTTTAGGGATATGGCACACAGTATGTGCGAGTTATTGTGGTTGAAGATCTTGTTAGGGGAATTTGAAGATTACTTATAATGGTCCTTGAAGCTATTTTGTCATAATAAGGCAGCATTGCTCACAACCCTGTGCAACGTGATTGAACCAAACATGTTTGGCAGAAACTTTGTTAAGCAGAAATTGTCAGAAGGATTGATTTGCACTCTCTATGTGAGAACCAAGCATCGAATTGCTGATATCCTTACTAAGGGAGTTTCTAGCAAGGTGTTTGATTCTACTCAAGCCAAATTGGGAATTCGAGCTATTCTCCAGCTTGAAGGGAGTATTGACTTGTGTATATTTAATTGTACACAAGTAGATGATGATTAGCTTAGTTATAGGCTGATTCATAGGAGCTGACTTTTAGCTTTTATTCTCTTCCCTTATTTGTAGTTAGCTGTGTACTATTTATTCCTCCTTGTGGATTCCTTTACAATGAATTTTTATATGAAATTTTATATATATATGTATGTATTTTCTGCATGCGCTTTCTTTAGTCAAAACTCAATGGCTATTATCATGCTAAAAAAGTCTAATTGTTAAAGCATGCATGACAGGCCACCATAACATGTTCCCTGTTTACTTCCTTTTCTGGCGTCGTCAAGTGCAAGTCTTTCATTAATTTGAGATTCAAGGCTAATACAAAACCATCAATAGTCTTATACTGTAACAATCCAACTCAAGAATTCGATACAGGTTCAATCAAGAGAGGAGGATATCGAACATCTGAACGAGTACCAACCCGGTTTTGGAAATGGATTCTGGAGAAAAACGTCTCAATGAGCTTGGATACAAGCAAGAACTCAGAAGGGAAATGGTCATCTACTTATATCTCCCTATCTCTCTCTCTCACCATTTCCTTTAGTTTCTGTTATTTCGTTTCCCATTTGGGTTTGAATATGTTTTAAAAACTTTGAAGGATTAAAATTTTGATCATTTTCACTTGCTTCTTTTTTTTTTTTTTGACAGACTCAGTTCAAGACAATGGCAATAACATTTTCATGCATATCTGCATTCAGTGGGACACCTCTGTATGGCCAAAGCTTGCGTTATGCAGGTCCTGCAACCTTAGTATGGGGATGGATGGTTGTTAGTTTCTTCACTTGGTTTGTTGCAATCGCCATGGCGGAGATTTGCTCCTCTTTCCCGGTATGTATTTGCACCATTTTTTGCTTTTCCTTTCTTCTCCTTCTGACTATTGCCATTTGTAATCTGAAACTTTGAATTATATGATCCATAAGTTCTGAAAAATTAAGATGACTTTAATTGGTCGCTTTAAAATTTTACCAGACCACAGGTTCTCTTTATTTCTGGGCTGCCCATTTGGCTGGACCCAGGTGGGGGCCATTTGCTTCATGGTGTTGTGCTTAGCTTGAGACTATTGGTGTGATATTTGCTATTGGTGCTCAGGTAGGCACTTCCTTACACAGCATATTTCTTGAGAAAAGTATCAAGCCAGCAACTAATTAATTTGATTTTTTTTTTTCTTCCCCTTTTATAAGGCATATTCTGGATCACAAGCATTGCAGATGATCATTCTTTTAGCCACAGGAACAAACAAGGGTGGAGGCTATTTTGCATCAAAGGGTGTGTTTTTGTGCTTGTATATGGCTCTAATCCTCATATGGGCAGTACTAAACACATTTAAATTACAAGTGATAGCATTTCTCAACATCATCTCCATATGGTGGCAGGTGTTCCCTTCAACTGTTCTGTGTCTTGCTTCTTTTCATAGTAAAATATACATATGCATGATTGTAGGGCCACGTCGTCCAAGCGTGGGGTTTTATCTCATAAGGCCATCCATTTACGGACACTGTCTCTTCTCCAATGTGGGACAATCGGATTTGATTCCTAACACTCTGCAGACTTTGCTTCATAGTTCATTATAATGTGTAACACCTTTGCTTTATTGCATTTGCATCATAAATATCAAATCTATATATTAATGAGTTCTTCATACTGAACTCAAGCATGCAGGTAGTTGGTGGCTTGCTTGTGATTGTTATGCTTCCTCTGGTTGCCCAGTCAACACAGCCAGCTTCTTATGTGTTCACTCACTTTGAAACATCTCCTGAGTCAACTGGAGTCTCTAGCATACCTTATGCAGTGATTTTATCAGTGCTTCTGAGCATATACTCTCTATTCGGCTACGACGCTGCAGCTCATCTTACTGAGGAGACAAAAGGCGCAGAAGAACTGGTCCTAAAGCTATTCTATCTAGTCTTGGTATCATATCAGTTTTTGGCTGGGCTTATTACTTGTCTCTAACTTTCAGCATCAGGGTAATCTCAAGAGAACTTTACCCTTTCGTTTTTTCGGTCAAGTAGCTTATTGGATCCTTATTAGTAACATAATTCTTAATGCAGGATCTGGAGTATTTATACAATGCAGACAATGAGACTGCTGGTGCACTTGTAGGTTCCAAAATTCAACTGGAGCTGTGGTTTTCCTGTGTATCATCTGGGGTTCCTACTTCTTTTGTGGGTTGTCTACTACCACCACCGCTGCCCGAGTAGTAAGAAAAACCGAAACTCTAAACCCTAAACCCTCCATCTTTTCCAAAGCGAAAAATGTATAACTTTATCTGTTTTACTAATCATAGGTTTATGCTCTATCAAGGGATAACGGTATCCCATTTTCACCAATCTGGAGGAAATTGCACCCGAGGACCAAGGTTCCAACAAATGCCGTTTGGCTCTGCGCAGCCATCGGTTTGCTGCTTGGACTGCCCATCTTGAAACTTGATGTAGTATTTGTGGGAGCAAATTTCCCCACGAGAATATTCGCCCAATATTCCTTCGTCTTCTCCGCCTCTCTTTCTCCCTGCAAAACAGATCGGAGTAAAAGGACCACACCCGGGGGGTGTTGGCCAAAGGCCCTCCGATGCCTAAGTTGTAGGGTAATTCAAGGAAAACCGGGTGGCCGGAGCCGTGTGTGGTGGCCGGAGCCTTGTGTGAGAGAGAGAAAGAGAGGGGGTGGCTAGGGTTTTTGAGAAATAACTTCTGTAGAGTTTAGTAGGAATTTAGGCGTACCTCAACCCTTGTGTATGGCTATGCTTTTATAGTAGTCTCGGAGGCTAGGGTTTCTGAGGAATAATTCCGTAGATGGAAGGGAATTATTCCTCCCCTTTTTGGGATTGATTTGACTAATTAGGGATTTGATTTATTAGGGTAAATCAAATCCCTAATTGTGGTAGGTATCAAATCAAATCCCGATTCAATTAGGTAACTTCTCATTTAATTGGGGATCGTGGTAATTAACCAAATCAAATCTCAACCTAATTAGGTAACGTTCAATTTAATTGGATAATTCCCAATTAAATTGAGTAACTCCTAATTAGGTTGATTGATTCCCAATTTGGTCAAATAATCCCCAAATGGTAGGAATTATTTGACCTAGGGTTTGATTTAATTAGGTTCCCACAGTATTCACAGCCTTCATTTCAGTTAGTACAATTGGCTGGGTGGGTAGTTATGCAGTGCCAATTTTTGCTAGGCTGGTGATGGCTGAAGAGAACTTCAAACCAGGACCCTTTTATTTGGGTAGAGCAAGCAGGCCAGTTTGCTTGGTGGCCTTCCTGTGGATATGCTATGCCTGTTCAGCCTTCCTATTGCCAACTTTCTACCCTCTTGGATGGAAAACCTTCAATTATGCACCAGTAGCTGTCAGTGTTGTTTTGACAGTGGTAATGCTTTGGTGGGCTTTGGATGCAAGGAATTGGTTCAAGGGACCTGTAAGAAACATTGATGTACAAAACGAAAACTATTAGGTTCTGGGTAATGCTAGAGGGATCACATTTTTAGATCCTATTAATTGACCGCATGATGTGACACTGGATGTATTAATCAATGATTCGCTAGCCATAATAAGTACATATCAACTAACGCATTATGCGAATGCGATCCCGCTATAATGTGATATCAAGTTTGAGCAGAGTATGGAAGAATTCATACATATAACAGTCTGAAGCTAATACCCTCATTCATTCCCTAATGAAAGGAATGGCAATAGCATACAAGCCACTATCCCTAGATATTTCAATATTAGTCTCTTGAAATTTGTAAATTAGCATGAATTTAGTTAATTAGAGAAGTAAATCTTGCTTTATTTTTTGACCTTTTTTTGAGTAAATAAATTAGTGGTGGTGTGCGGAGGGTTGTAGGGTCACAATTACTGCATCTTTTTTTTTTTTTTGAGTAAACAGTCTGAAACACAATCCTTTCGGTTTTTTGGACCGACCATCCAAAATTTCAAGTTCGGATGCGAATTGGGCTGAGCTAGTAAGATTTAAATAAACTTTGTATTGGGCTTTAGATTTTAAATAATATATTATTATTATTATTATTAATTTATTTAATTAAGTCTTTATTTTTATTTTATCGAATATAATGAAGTGTTTTTTCTATAGAATTTATAGAATAATTAGCTAGGTAGCTAGATTCATGAACTTTTCATAATGTCAGATAAAAGGGGTGTGATATTGTTGGAGAATATTTGCTGTCATTGTCTTAATTGCCATGATAAGAAAGCAAACTCTAATTAAACAAAGTGATTAAGGACGAAATACTTAATGACCCGTTGACTTAGCATGTGTATGTGTTAATATAGCTTACGACAAACTATGTACCTATATATTATATGGCTGCTATAGCTTGTTTCAGCAAGTAAGATTCGTCACAAATGATGTGCGATGAAATCAGAACATTGTTTTTGTTATGAAATAAGGGGGTCATTGGATATATATCGTCAAGAAAGTGACATTGTTAGAATCCAATATCGAAACTTAATGAGTTTGACTATTTGCAGGCTTCCAAGTTTCCAACATCTATATTTTTTTTCTAAAACTCCAAATAGTCTAACACGTTATGTTGTTATACTGTTTATTTAAATTTTTCATCATGCACATTCTGATATAAATTTGAAGTTTACCGAAACAGTATGACAACAAAATATGTCAAACAATTTATTGAAAAAAAAATGCATATACATAATGAAATGTTCTCTGGTCAATTAATTTGGCATGACGAACTATTTAAGAAAATTACTTTGTATAGATATACATCTATCTATGTGTAGTTTTTACAAAGTTGTATTTACTTTGTAAAAGGATTGAATTCATGAGGAATCATGAGCTTAATTAGGGACGAAAATGGGGCAGGTCTTGGGGTCGAGGATAAAAATTCTATCCTTGCTCCTATCTCCCATCCCTATTAAGACATTTCAAGGATTTTCTCTCGTGTCTCCCATCCCTATTAAGACATTTCAAGGATTTTCTCTCGTGTCTCCATGTGGGAATATGTCCCTTGATAACCTGCCTTTTTTACTCATAAATTCTAATTATTCAATTCCACCTTCATACTAGTACATGAATAATCAATCATCGTTAAAATCATTTACCATTCAATTGAATCCTAAAATTCAAAAATCGATACAACTCAATTTATTTATCATTCAATTGAAACATAAATGTATGCAGGTATTAGTTAAAAAAAAACATATATATTATCGAGGCTGGTCGAAAATGGAGATCACAATACCATCTATGTCTCGTATCCAAACGAGAATTTTAAAATGGGGGTCTCGATTTTTCCCCGAATTCTAATAAATTAGCAATTAATTAACTATAACAAGGACCCCTAGGAGGACAGTTGCAAAAGTGTTACGTAACCCTATAATACGGTTATGTAAGGGTAAGGTAGTTATATAACTAATCGTGAAGGGTTTGAAGTTTTCAATGCAAACGTTGAAATAATCAAACTACTCGAATTACTCAATTTGTTATGGTTGACACAAACCATGCTCTTCAACTCTTCCATTTGTGTCATTTTTAATTGTTATTAACAATAATAATTAATCAACAAATAAACCCAACATGTTTCCCAATGATCTCATTGAGCCTAAAGAATCTAAAAATCGAGTGACTGCCGACCACGCCCATGACTTTCTAAGCTCATGAATTATTGCATTAAAAAATAATTGTCTTAATTAATTAAGTAATTATGGTAAATTATTTTATAATCTTTGTGATAGAGGAGGTTTCAGAGGTTGATTAAAAAAGGAGGAAAAAAAAGACAGAGAGCATTATTAGGCAAATCTATGTAAAAGGGTTCAGGCTCCCTAGACTCATTTTTTTCTTCATCTTTGTCACCCCTCATGGGTGCCTTGTGAGAGACAATTACTCAGCACCATGTGAGAGAGTCGACAGAGCTGATGAGAGGGCCTGGTACTGCTGAGACTTCTTGAAAAGGAAGGCAAAACCACAGAACAAATATTAATTTATTTGTTTAGACCACCATGGATGAATATTAATTACTCAATTTCAATTGTCTCGAGGTACTTCTAAGCATAGTCTCCGTTAGACAATGTTCTGGGGGCCTGTATTGAGTCACTTGGGTTATGGAACACCTGACACCCTCTTTCTTAAGGAAACAGTTTGTTTACGGTTAATCGGCATCAACTAATTTGGAAGTTACTTTTGAAGAATAAGTCGTTGTCAACCGTTAATGTATATCTAAGATTTTTTTTCACCATTGATGTATGTAGACTTATAATGAGATTTATGGCGACTAAAAATCATTTCTGCGTAAGTGGGCAATTATCATTAACATATATCCAATCGATTTGTTAATTTTGGGACATCATGAAGCCCCATTGTGGTGTTTACAAATATTTGACATTGCCAATGCAATAGTGGAAATTCACAATCTAATAACATTCAAGCACTTAAGCTATAATATTTAGTTAATACTCTCTAATTAAACCGTTGTTAGTTTCAATATGTTTTTTTTTTTTTTATACGGTTTCAATATGTTATGATTATGCATTAGATCATCAAGAGTAATTAAGCCAACCTGAGCGGCTAGGCTATAATTAGTAGGGAAATCCAACTTAAGCTAATCCTTGGAGAAGTTTAAGCCTTTAATTAAGTTAAAATGCACAAACTCCAATCCAATCTATCAGCCTCAAGTTGTGAAAAAAATTAAGTAAATTCCAACTCCTAATTAATTAACATGATAATTTCCTAAATTTAGATCCTTATTAATTCTTGAGCACATTACAATCAAACTAAACTAATGTTCATCTTTTCGGTTTGTCAGTCAGATTTGCCAACTCTAATCATGCTTAGTGAGGGAGCTTAGGGATATTTTCTTGTTCTTTTTCTTTCTTTTAATCCTACAACCTTTCAATTTACACTTAAGCTCTTAATTAAAATTTTCAAGTACAGTTGACCTTTGACCTTCGTGCCCATGTTCTGTTCAACAAAGTTCGCAATATTAGGAGAGGTAGAAGATTGCAATGAATTCGCGTCTCTTCACTCTTCATCCTTTTAGAAGATTGAAATGTTTTAAATAAATCGAGTTCTATTTTCCTAAGGCGAGCATCTTTAATAGCCTCTTCAACAGTTTTGGAATGCTAATCCGCTCGGCTATACTGTTTTTGACACATCATCTTTTTGGATTGGGTATTTTTCAAAATCGTTTAGACGCTGGGCTATACTTGGGTTTTTTTTTTCTTTAAAAAAAAAAAAAACTAGTATCGCCGCGCGGCTTTACTTTTTTGTTTAAATAGTATAGCCGCTCGGCTATACTTGTTTTCACACGTCGGGTCCTTTTTTCCCCCATATATAGTATATCAGTGCGGCTACACTTGTGTATTTTTTTAAAAAAATTAATATAGCTGCGCGGCTATACTCGGACAATTTTTTTTCAAAATAGTACAGCCGCGGGGCTGTACTCGAATTTTTTTTTAAATTAGTATAGCGGTGAGGCAATACCGGTTTTCATAAGTGGCAACCGGCGCTTGGTGGGTCCTTTTTTATTTATAAATAGTATAGCCACGCTATACCGGGTAATTTTTTTTTTCCATATTTGACACGTGTCATTGGAATAATCGTTGTTAACTCTTTACTTTGTTTTTATGAAACCATGATTATGCCCATGAATACGTGTCAAATATTGAGAACGATGATGAAAGTACACTTTAGATTAAAATGATAAAGTACAAGTAAAATGAATACTTTTACTGCATATTTGACTTTGCATGACAAAAAAGTTTTCTATATTCAAATGTATCTAGTAGTTTGTTAATGAAGAGAAAAAAAAAAAAAAAAAAAAAAAAAAAAAAAAAGGTCTGCCAAAATTGATTAGGCTACATAGAGTAGGGAGATTACATCCTATGGGAAAGAGTAATATACCATACATCATAATAAACCCTAAAGTTTGGAATACCAATATTTATGTGACCCTTATTTTATTTGTTTTTATACTGATTTTATGTTAAAAGTCATTTGTTTCAAACAACAAAAATACTATCATATCATATGTAACATTACATGATGACCAAAAATTTGATAATATTTTTTAATGTTGGGTAGGTAGACCATATAGTTCGTGTCCATACGTATATAGACGGCCTTGCTGTCACATTTATATTCTACAAGTTTTTAGGGTTTTTCCCCATTAGGGAGGGAGAAACCACTCTCTGATTGGCAATTAATGGCTCCATATTAATTATTTCTCAATCCTAATCAAAATTCTGTAGTGGAGAAGAAAAATGCTACTAACTTTGATTTTCCAGCCCACATAGCACATGATATGGGGTCACACCACGTCATCACATGCTAGCATGCCCCAAGAGGAGACACTAATATTATATAGTCTGGAATACGACTACGTGATATAATTCGTTCACGTATTATAATATGGGTTAACGGAATAGTTCATATATATCCCACTTTTAGGGTAGATGATCAATATAATGCCCACTTATATAATTATAACAGGTGAATAAGGTATATTAAGCAATAGTACTCCAGTATCATGCTATAATTACTCCGCATAATTAACATTATCCAAATCCTTTTATGACCTAATTATAATTAAGCTAAGCTAGGTAGAGGATGGAAGCCCTATACTCAAGCCTTTCAAACCCTACCTAAGGGTTGTTTTTTTTTGTTTTTTTGTTTTTTTTTTTTGGATTTTGAAATCGTACTTAAGTTGGTGATGCCTCAATAATATGATATATGTGCATTATACACACACAGGTATCGAAATGAATAATTAAGGGTTCTTTTGATAACTATTTTATTTTTCATTTTTTGTGCTAGAGTATAGAGGAAAAAGAATGAGAATGGAAATGAGAATGAGAGTGAATATGGAATTAAGGGGGGAGGAGGAAGGAGGGAGTAACAAAAATGAAAACTAAAACTAAAAACTGAAATCTATTTGAATTTGTTTTCACTTTTGTTACTCTTCCCTCCCATCATCTTCTCTCATCCTTATTCTCCTTCTCACTCTCATTTTCCTCTATACTCTATCATAAAAAATAAAAACTAAAAACTAAAATTGAAATGGTTATCAAACCGGTCTCTAAGATAATTAATTAATCAAGCTTGTCAACCAATCAAATGCCATACCATTATCCTAATTAAATCTCGACCTGCGTGATTCAACCTTCGGTTCCAGCGCATTTTCATAATTTTCTTAAAAAATAATAACATAAGAGCCGAACCATGCAACGTGGCACACACTACATCCCTGGAACCATCCATAATGCAATAATCAACCGTCCGATCCATGCAAAATTGACGCTGGTTTTGAAGTACTACAAGGTACAGCAATGACTTTATTCGTTTTACAAGATTGAGTTCTTGATCAGACGGCCATGATCATCTCTGTCCTCTGATATGTGCCCTCAAATTCGGACAAGTGGAATCAAATCAGACGGTGGATCATATGTCCAGTGTAACCTACAGCACATAGGGTTTGAATTCCAGATCACTAACCCTACTAAAAAAAGTGTGCATGTTAAGCTTAAATATTTTTATTTTCTTTTCCTTTCAGGTAAGAAGCATTATGATAATTTATAAATTAATTAATTAATTATCAATCCCACATACACACATATATAAATTATAATAATGGAGTTGACAAAGTTTTAATTTAATTAATTAATTATTTGGTGATGTTTGCTTTGTTTATAATGGTCATCGGCCTTGCCTTCCTTAACCCTCAAACTATGCCTGCAAATCAGTGTATTAGTTTAACCATGGAACTAACCACTCGTCATAAAAAAGCATGTACGTGTGAAAGCCAAAGGACCACAAGACATTGCGGGTTACTGTCAACATGATGAACCCTAGTCGGCAGAGATTTATGCTACAAGTAAAATAAGCTTAAAATAATTATGGGATTAGTAATAATATATGGGGGAAAAAAGAGGGGGAATAATTTTGCACATGAAGGACATGCTATGATGCCACCATGGCTTGAGATTATTTGGAATCTATTATCTGGCAGGTTAATGAACTAGAACCATTTGATTTGAAGAATTCTTCTCTCATAGACATCCCATGCCCCATCACGGTGAAAATCAACTTGATCGACCTTGTTTAGCTTACCCATGATTAAAGAAAAAGAATTAAGGGCTCACATAAAACGAGTGAAATTTAATATGGATCGATAGTCGGAATGTTATATGTACTATATTTTTAACGTAATGAGACATGCATGTAAATAGTGATGTGGTCAGTAAATGTAGTGTAAATCAATCATATTAGATTGGTAAATTGTTAGTGCACGTTAAGATATCCAAATGGCAGCTAATTGATATGGACATGTCACATGTATATGCTTCATAATAAAAGGGAAATGGAATGAGGTGAATCACCTGAAAGAGTATGCTTATGTTGTGGGTTACCAGTAGGTACCTCACAAAGCATTGACCTTGGATCTAATTTTAAATGTAAAGCGTCACCGTCCCATACCTTACCCTAACGGCCACATTGGAAGAAACAAAGGGGAAATAATAAAATTAATAAAAAAAGGTTGACATATCCAACAGATGGCGGGAAACTTTGCTATAAATAGGCCTAATCACCCTCTCTTCTTCACCACCAGTGCAACTTAAGCTAATTAATTAAGCAAGCATTATACTCACACTACAGAAACCAACTCTCTCTCTCTCTCTCTCTCAACTACTTGTGCTAGCTTAATCTCTTGCTTCAATCAGATCCATGGCAATCCCAGTTATTGATTTCTCAAAGCTTGATGGTGAAGAAAGGGCCCAAACGTTGGCTCAGCTTGCTAATGGATGTGAGGAATGGGGCTTCTTCCAGGTACTGATTTAATTATTTCATCTTTTCTGCTTCAATATATATTTAGTGGCCAAAAATGTAATTTCAGCTCATTGCTTGTCATTCCATTGTTTTTATGTGTTTTTTAATCTCTATGCCAAAAGTGTTAATTGAGTGTTTTTTGTGTTTGTCACAGCTGGTGAACCATGGAATTTCAGATGAGCTTCTGGAGAGGGTAAAGAAGGTGAGCTCTGAGTGCTTTAAACTGGAAAGAGAGGAGGAATTCAAGAAGTCTGCACTTGTGAAGTCATTGAATGGCCAAAAGTTGGAGAACGTGGACTGGGAGGATGTCTTCACCCTCCTGAATGATAATGAATGGCCCTCGAAAACCCCTGGATTCAAGTAAGCAATGAAAATTATATATAATTAGTAAGCTGCATGCTCCAGAGAAAATGTTCTCTTGCCAGATATCTGACAAATATTATGTTGTTAAATTATCAATCTGAACGATAAGTTCAATATTGATAGCCTGACATCATAAAGTGTTAGACTATCTAGTCTCGTCTCCATAGCAATGTTCAATTTTATGCCCCCTAATCTAGAATCTGATCACTACTTCTCTTATTGACAGGGAAACCATGACAGAGTACAGGACAGAACTGAAGAAACTAGCTGAGAGGATCATGGAAGTGATGGATGAGAACTTGGGCCTACCAAAGGGATACATCAAGAGAGCATTCAATGGTGGAGAAGAAGACAATGCCTTCTTTGGCACCAAGGTGAGCCACTACCCACCATGCCCTCAGCCAGAGTTGGTGACTGGTCTCCGAGCTCACACCGATGCCGGGGGTGTCATCTTACTCTTCCAAGATGACCAGGTGGGAGGCCTTCAAATCCTCAAAGATGGGCAATGGATAGATGTGCAGCCATTGCACAACTCTATTGTCATTAACACAGGGGACCAAATTGAGGTCCTGAGCAATGGCCTCTACAAGAGTGTTTGGCACCGGGTTTTAGCCACCACAACTGGAAACAGAAGATCAATTGCTTCATTCTATAACCCATCACTCAAGGCCACCATAGCTCCTGCACCACAACTGGTGGAGAAAGCAAACCAAGAAGTGGATCAAGCATATCCCAAGTTTGTGTTTGGTGACTACCTCTCTATATATGCTGAGCAGAAGTTCCTCCCCAAGGAACCAAGGTTCCAATCTGTGAGGGCCGTGTGAGAAATTATAGGACTCATGTGGACAAAAAGAAAAAAGAATACTTCAGTTTCTCTCTCTTTCTTTTTTTCCTTTTTTTAATTTTATTTTTTTGGGGTGCTTAATTATAATTACTACATACTCGCTCATCTCTCACTCTTAACTAAAACTCTGTATGGGAGGAGAAAGCTGAAGTGGGTGTAAGTCTGTCTGCGCTTCATATTTCTCTATATCTTTCTTGTTATGTAATGCTGCTAATAGTGTGCTCCACTTGGGATGTGCTCTGTAAAATAGTAATATAATGGATTGCAATCTTAAATATTGCTGGTTATGGCATCTCTTTCTTTCCTTTTGTAGTTGGTGGTCACTTTATTACTTTATTGCCACACATAATTTTGTTTGTAATTAATGTTGTTGGTTCCCTAACGGTGGTCTGCCCAATGGAAAGGGAGTGAGAAATCCTCCTCTTCGTAGTTTAGACTATCGCTTGTACTAAAAAAAATGTTGTTGCTTCAATATAAGCAAAGCAACCCACAATACTTTTGTTAAAAAAGACCACCTACAAATTATTATCTTTTTCTCTTCTTATGTTTAGATGGTTCTTTGCAAATATGTTCTTAGCTGGGTCACAGCCTTGTGACAAAATCGACCAAACAAAGAAAAGAAGCAAGTCACCAAATACCAACAAAGTTATTAACCACAAGGCATGATAAATAAAAGCCTACCAGAGAGACCAATGAAATCATGCTTGGGAGGCTTTAAATTTTGATCACCTCAGAAAGGCTTTCCTCCCATAATTCTCGTACGAAAACAAATGTATCAGAAAACAGCAGTAAACAAAGAGAACTATGAAAATAAAGCATGGATCAATCGTATACATCCATAAAAGAGTTTTAAGTATAATTTTATTGCTCTATACTGACAATCTACAGTTAAATCTTTCGACAAGAAAGGACAGTGTATACGTAAAATTCCACCCTCTTGTGGGAGCTATTGAGAAAGAGTATATTTACTCTCAGTTTGATTTCCTATAATCTACAATATGTACAATATTATACACTTGATCAACAACGAAGAGTGAAACAGGTTCCTTTCCAGTTTCAAATGTTTCAAAGGGCCTTTTGATCTAGCCTTTCGTTCCAATTTAGGCAACGAATCAAGCTTCGAAACCAATCACCTGTTTGGTCACGCTTGTTGACAGTCGGAAGTGGGTGTTGGCTCATAGATATTCTGACAGAGTCTCCTCTTGAGAGTTGCTGCCTTCTCTTTCCATCAAAAGAAACCCAGGCATTGCTTCGAGCATCCTCTGGAATCTGTCCAAACAAATGCGTTTTCTCTTGAATAAGAATTGGTTGCTAAAATTGTAAGAATAATCTCTTTTCCTCCGTGTGTGTGACGTAGAGCATGTGTTGTGCATCTTCTTTGTGTATGTAATAGGATGCATAGCTAACTAAATTAAATGTGGCAAAAAAAAATGCTTTCAATGCTTGACATGCATAGTAGAAAAGCTAACATATTCCAAATTCAGACTTAAATATTAGTTCTAGATGTTGTTAGCCCTTGAAAACATGTTTACAATGTTCAGCGCCACATGGAGGGAAGAATGTGACTCCAGGACAAAATAAAACCACGTCCTTGAGGTGAGACCACAAGGACATTATATCTAAAGTGAATGGCATAAATAAATGGTGCACAGGACCAGCCAAACTTTTTTTTAAACCAAGTGACGTGTGGACACAAAAAAAATGGGGGAAAGGTCAAAATCAAGGTTTTTAACTGAGAAATATTTATACCGCATAAAAAAAAAAATCCAAATTTAACTAGATACATGAGGAAAAGAATTCACCTTTAATTCAAGCTTTGCAGAATCTGGAAGTATAACTGGTCTAAATGAGAGGGAGTGTGGACAGATTGGTGTAAATAACATGCAAGGAACATTTGGATGCACCTGCAATTCATATTATCTGATGTTAGATGCACAATCTCCTGTTGACAAAGTCAACCGACAACAACCAGAGACAAAAAAAGATTTAGAGAAGATGGCTACTTCTCAATGATAATAGACGGCTACCATATGAGTTTCCATTATCTGTATAGTAGGCACTGGTATTTTTGAAAAGATTATGTATATATGGCTGCAAATTACAAAGCATACGGGAAAAAAATCCTTCACTAAGAAACATCACCTCCAACAGAAACGAAAACCCAAGCCCTTGAATTTGCACATTGCTAGGTACTAAATTTTGTATTATGGTGACTTCAAAACTGAAGAGGAATTTATTACCATGGAACCTCCAGCAGCTGTGGAGTATGCAGTACTTCCTGTAGGTGTGGCTATGATGACCCCATCACCTTGGACCTAAAAGATATGGTATTTGTCAATAGACAGCATGATGACATCATATAAGTTATTGGAACTCTCTCTGTGTTACATATAAGTATAGTCACGTCAGATGTAATCCACATGGTAAGAAAGCAAAGTCTAACTCATTTGCTGGGGTAAAGTTTAGGACATTACTAGAGCCTATTAAAATAATAATTTTATAAGATATGCAATAACTAACAACCACACCTTCGTTATAAGCCGGTCTTGTTCATAACATTCAATCTTAGAAAGATACGGATTAGACCCTCGATCAACAACTATTTCATTCAAGACATCAAATACTTTCCCAGGCATTGCTCTACCATTTCGAAAAATTTCACACCTGAGCCGCATTCTAAGAGTTATATAAACACCATCACTTGTGTTATTCCCATGGATCACCTGCCTTAAGTCCTGCATATAGTCTTCGAACTGAATTCAAAAGTATAAGATGGGTTAGAGAAATGGAAATCTGTGAGAGAACATAAATCAACTACAAAAGACAAAATCAAAGAACTTACTGTATGGGAAGTCAAAAATCCAAGAGATCCAAGGTTAAATGATACAATTGGGGGAACAGCACCTTTAAATAGATTTGAAGCATGGAGTATAACCCCATCTCCTCCCAGGCATGCCACAAAATCAACCCTCTCATGCAGATCACTGAAGGCACAAGTAAGCAAATTTCCAATAAGGTCGTGAAATATAAACTATGTTGTCAAACTTTAGGTATAACTTCGGTACCTGGTATCTTGACTATAGAAGGTCTGAACAAATCCAAACCCTGGGATTCTAGCAAATATGTCATGCACTTCTGGTTCCACCAGAACATTCATTTTCTCTTGGTAATACATAAACGAGACAACCTACACATTGACACAGCAAAAGCTATCATTTTTCCAGCGAACAAACTCCCAAACAAAATAGTCAGAGATTTACAGTAATTCCTGACATTATTAAGATATCTTCCAAAATATATATATATATATATATATATATATGAGGCCCTTCCATTAAGGGGATCCCCATTTTTTGCAAAAATGGGAGTCCCTTGTGGGGCTCATTCCTCATTATAGTTTAATGATTTGAACCGTCTATTCTTTTTTGCGAAAAAGAAAAAAAGGGGATCCCTCTACATATATGTTATTGAATACAAAATTGCTTGAAAATACCTATTCCCCTTAAGTTAGCCTTTTGTTTACACAAGTTCATGTATTAGCATAGCATAAGTAACCTCTAATAATGAGTGAACTAACCCCATTTCCTAAGTTGTTCAAGATTCTCATTGTGGGACTAGCTGTGAAAATTTTGTATCTTTCCAGCTAACACTCTTTCTTATATCTATCCATACTCATTACTCTTTGGTACAAACTCATTTATTCTTTTAAAGAAACAAAACTTTATCAAGAAAAGAAAAAAGAGATACAAGAAAAGACAGACAAGATTTCAAACTAAATAACAGAATTTAGAAACTCTGTTACTGACACCAATTCTGTTATCAAATCATAGAATCAGTTAATAATATAATTCATAGTATTTCAAAACAAATACTAGATGCTTAAGTACCTCTTTAGCTTGTTCCATGAGTTCTTGCCCCAGCTTCTTCAACACTAATACAGTCTTTGGTGTGGATTTCCACATTAGCATTTGTTGCTGGGTACTTGGATGAGTGAAGGCCAAGGAGGATTCTGTCACCTTCTCTCGGCTACAAGAGTATCCATCCGTTCGAACTAAAAACATCTCTGCTTTCTTTCTTGATTGCACCCTTACAACACCAGTTGCAGAAGCACACATATTTCCTTCAATTGACCCCAGGTCATCATCACCTGAAAGTAAATTGGCTCTACCATTACTCTTCCTATCCACCTTTACTTCTTTAGGTAAGACACTTTCATCGTAATTACTGCTCAGAGTAGTAGATACATTAGCTGTTGTTTGATCCCTTTCACCAAATCCATTCACAACTGGAAGAACGGAACCAGAACTAACTCTAGTAAAATGCGTCCCATTGCCAGAAGTAGAGGTCTGGACCTCTGGAGATAGATCTCTCCCATAAGGTGGCCCATGTGAATTTCCTACCTCCACAAGCTCTGGTGCTGAATCAGTACCAAGAATCCCACCTCTCCGCATTGTCTTAATATTCATAACTCTGGAAATTGGTAATGTCTCCAACCTTTTCAACTGATAATTAAAATAAGAGTTAGGTGAGATTTTTTTTCCCCCAAGAAACCCGGAGATTTCTTTTCTTGAAAATACATTACAAGGGGGAACCTGAGCATTCAGGGGGTCAACTTCCCTGCAAAAGTTCACCCTAGGTCCTTCCCCATTTTGATCCGGTTCTACTGATGACAAATCTTGGACAGACATAAGGTCATTATATGCCCCATTTAAGCTCTGATTTGTTTCGTCCCTATCCGGAGAAACTTCTTTGGGCAATACCCCATTTGAACCAATAATTGTGTCCAGTCCCTCTTGCAGTGACTCATTCTTTTCCAGTTGAAAAATTTTCTCAGAAGTGGAAAGCTCAAGCACTTTCCCTGCCCCATTTGTATCTCGTAGTACCACATCATTGAGAGCGGTCAACTGCTTGGAGACAAACTGCAAACCATAGCGAGTTGAGTACTGCCTCCATCTGGAGACCATGGCAGAAGTTCTGAGTGCTCCTTCCTTACTATGAAGATAGATAGGCTTTTTGCTGCAATCTGAGACCAAACGTGCAAAGTTCTTAACCTGCTCCATTGAAGGTGCCGTCCCAACTTCAACTGGAATTTTGACCATTTCAACTTTCCCAGATGCAATAGCATCATCTATGGCTGACTGATAAGCATTGTCTTTAACAGTCTCTGCCCTAAGATCAACAATAGTTTTATATCCTTTCTCCAGTAGCCACTTGAGACCTTCTTCTGTTACCTGGCCACCCCTCCAAAAAGCTACTTCTGGATCTACGGACCTACTGTCCTCTTTAGAAGAGGATATGTAAACAGGAGTCCAATTCGCAAAAAGAGTATGGCATGGATAATCCTCCCCGCGAGGAAAACCAGAATCATAACAGACATTCTTCAGTCTCTGAAGTTTCCTCCATACATCCAAGCTTCGATCATCACCAGGTATCAACCAGTTCTCAAGTGCAACATGCAAGCTCTCACAACACCTTTTCATCTCACTCCTGAAAATGGCAAGTGGAGGAAGCGTATCCTCCATTACACTCACATCTGCAAGGCGAAAGGAATTCATAATGGAGGATCTTCCAGAAATCACATCCTCCCTTCCTTTGTTCAACAGGGATATCATGCAACCAATCACAGAGACAATTTTATCCTCCAACAGCGGTTTTTCCTCAGATGGGAAATCATAATAAACACTACATTCACCTGTTACCGGATTGCATAATGTGTCCATTAATGCTGTATGAAGCCGTTCAGCACTTCTAAAGATTCGACAGTAAGCCTCAATTTCTGCAATATCTCCGGGAATAGGGCCAAGCCTAGGTGATTGTGTTGAATCATGAGGCTGAAAGGTCTTCAAGTTCAGTAGCAGTGTCAGTCTACTATATACAACTCATAAGGGTCGCCAATTTATTGAGTTTCCAGTAAAATAAGAGTTTTTCTATTTAAACCCCACACTTTTCTTTGTTCACCCTAATACTTAATCATTAAGCTTTTAAGTTTTATTATTATGTAAAAAGACAAAAAAGTCTTCCAACTTAATATTTAATCCTAATATATCTATACACACACCCCCACCACTCTTCATATTAAGTTCTAGAAAAACACAAAACATAAACTCCTCTACACCTTATTGCCAAATTACTCTTTTCTTTCAATCCAAGAAACCTACTACACTCTCATCTTTTCTTCACAAACCCTAAATACGGTATGGAAATAGTGGCTTGTAGGTCGTCAATTGAGTTTGAAAACAGTGTTTTTATCTCTTTAAGTAATGTGAGATTGAGGTGAACTTAGAGTGGTGAGGGGCAAGATAGCGGGGTGTGGGGTGTGGGTTGTGAGTTGATGAGTTTTTTAATTCTTTTCCTTCTGTTGGGTGTGTATTTAGGGGTAGTTTGGGAAGATAGTAGGGTTCTCTTAGAAATTGTGAAAATTTGAATTAGAAGTTGGGTGAACTTAGAATATGGGGTGAAAAAAGAGAAGTGCGGGAATTCTAAAATAATTATATGCTTATTTATATGCACAATACCATTAAAAGAAGGTTATATATGCAGCACATAAGGTTCACCAAAAGTCACTGTCCTCAGAAAAATAATGTTCACCAACAGATATGCATGCTCCCTTCTGTCTACATAAACTGAGGGAAAGCTAAAACTGAAAGGGAAGAAAATGACTTTTCTCAAATGACAACAAATATTTCTTGCCAATGAACTAAGAATGATACAATAAATTTGGTTTCTGTAGACTGCAAATTCCAAAACCAAATTTTGACAGATTTCAGCTAGCACATAGCACCAAAAATTGCTAATAGATGCGCAAGCACTGATGATCAAAATAAATGCCCCAGCAGAGCATCCAGAGAAAGTGTGCACGCAAAAGGGTTTCTGGCAACCCATCCAAACTTCGAAAAAAATAATATTGATTCTATACACGAAATCTAACATAATTCTATCAATAAATTATCAAACCAATAGAAAATAATGTGACCATAATAATCAGCCAAACTTTGGTCAGCTCACAAAACACACTACAAAAAAGGAACCCAATTAAACCCATTTCAGTTTTAGCGCAATCTCAGTCTTGAACCAAAGAAAAGATGATGATCATCAAGTCTCTCCGTCACCAAATCAGTAATTCAACAAACACTACCATTCCAAATTACTGAAGAAAAAATAAAAGAGAGAGAATAAAGACTAGAGTAAGTAGGTATGACCTGAGAGTCCAAACCGAAGCTGAGAGCGAATGGCTTCGAAAGCTCCGCACTGAGAACGAATTTAAGCCGCCTTTTGAACCGCTCCTTCCTCTGGAATTCGAACCCGAACCCGAACCCGAATCCGAAGAGGCTGGTGCTGGTGCCAGAGAACTGGCAAGGCTTAAAGGCGCAGAGATGCGAAGGTGACGAAGTACACCGATTCATGTCGACGACGATGGCCAGCTGGCACCTGAGGCAACATGCCACCATATGAAATTTTCACTGCCCTCTCTCCCCTCCTCTCTCTCTCTCTTTCTTTTTTTTCTTTTTTTTTTGGGTTTGTAAAAATTGTTTGGATGACGAGAAAATAGAATCTGTTTTGGACAACAATATGTATGGCCGCAAAATGGCGGGTGGTATGTGTTCTTGATTTTTCTTTTCTTTTTTCACTTATTGAGGAATTTATTTATTTTGGTGAACTTATTAATCACTATATTGAGAAATTATCTTCTTTTTTTAATTTTTTGGGGCAGTTTGGTGGGGATTGGTTGCGTTTTTGGATGTGCTTTATTTTGGAGCCTTCTTGGGACGGGATGGGATGAACTTATCAAGGAAACGCAATCGTGCCCACATAATAATCATCCGCTATTTAATTTGAATATTATATCGACCATACTCAACTTTTTTATTTATTTATAAATATAATCTCACATCGCTTAAGGTTGCATATGACATTGGACAATCAATTTTCACAATGGAAAATAATTAGTAGCTGTGATAATCTAAGTCCGCCGGTCTATTTTTTCTAAGTATTCTCTCAAATATCTTCTATGCAAAAGCCACTCAATGAAATGATTGTCATTTTGATGTGTTTTTGAAACACCTTGTGGGTTTTAATATTAAAACCGTTTTCAAATTGTCTATTTTTTTTTGTTAAGGGTGATTTTTGAATGAAAAATAGACGGTTAGAATTATTGGGCCACAATATGTAATAGACCCCACAAAGAAGGGCACTCTTTTCACCATATTTTTATCTGGAGGTGCTGCTTAACAGTAACTATCTGTATAGACAGTATATACAACTTGCATGTTACACATCCAGGCAGGCATGCACAATAGATACAGCTTGCTGTCAAAGCCTTATCTTGAAATCTTGCACCACTGCCCGCCAAGAATTGCTACTCTCGCATTTGCTCAAAGTAGCAGACAGGGTTTAATTATAAACTCTCAAACAAGCAATTGGTCTGTTGCCAAGCCGTAGAATGAAAAAATGTCTCGAAAATGAGATTTACCTTCACCCTTGTTTGAGGAGGGGACTGCACAAGTACTTCAAGCCAGGCTACTACGGGTTCGTACTCTGTCTATAAGCATTTGCCGGCCCGACAAATCTTCCTCATAGCCTACAACCTGCATTTTGTAGTTTGAGCACTATCATGAGGATGTAAAATGGGAAGGAATGGGGTTGAGGTACAGAAGCTTTTAGAATGTGTTAGAAGTGTATCAGCTTCACTAAAGTTGACAAAATTCTATTCCTCATTTAGTAAAGTAATAACACAACGTAGAATATTGATGACTTAGTGAGCATCAGATAAGCATTCATATTTAGACAGAGAAGAACCAACAAATGCAGTTGAGTACGAGCTGAAACCTGAGACTCGGTCTGTGTTTCACTAAAGCCATCATACAAGCCAGCTTTTTGTTCTTCAGAAGGATAGTGGATGTCATCTTTTTTCCCAGCCCTAAAAGGAAAATAAGTTCAATATTTGAGTCCAAGAAGAGCAGAAAAAATGCAGAATTATCATCTTTTGAAGCAGGAAAATGTCACTAAGCACGTAACCAAGTCAGTATCATAAACCCCCTTCCCAGGACCAACAACAAATTCTTTATTACAGAAGCCCAGTTGCAAATTACTAAAAGGTTAACTAGTATTTTATTATGCAATTTTTTGTATGAATTTCCCACAACATTGAGTGGCTGGTGTCATAAACGCTAGTCAAAAGGAATCTCTATAAATCATTTATATGCTCAAAGCTTTATATGAGCCCTAGTAGCCCAGAGGGAGAGGGAGGGGCAAAGGGAAAGCTCATAATTCATAAGGCAGGAATGGAAATAGAACTTTTCCTTGGTTCCTGTATTTAACAGTCAAACATATGTCACCTGTTTAACCAGTGTCTCGATAATCCAATGACGGAGTGAGAATCAGAGTGGTCTTGACGAAGAGCCGAACACTCCGGTGAAAAAATCTGTTCAGCCATCAAGGAATGTAACTAATGCAAAAGGTTGGTAGTATAAAATAGAACTTATAGTGTCTGAGGGTAAAAGGATACACTGCTATCACACAAACTCCTCCCTGGTGACTTCTGATCATGAATCTAAAAAAACAAAAAGATATAAATGAAAAAACTGGTAAACTTGAAAGGCAACGTGAAAATTAAAGATCTGCGACATTTTACCTTACTTGTCTGCTCCAACAAGTCCTCAATAGCAGAAGCTACATCAGGAACCACTTGAGAAACTTCACCAGAACTTTTTACTTTTCTGTCTCCAGTGGTACAGGCAGGAATACGTAAATGTACCCCAGACGAAAGTAGACCCTTTTCGCCATCATCTTCTGAAACCCTTGCCTTCTTATTGCAAAAACTTGGTTCGCTGGCCTCTTCCCTGAGGCTGTCATTTCTACTGCCAATGTTTTCTCCTGATGAGGTTCTCAGGTCTTGTGATTGACTTGGACACTCAGATGAATTGCCTGCAGATATCATTTGAACGGCTTGTGTAGGATACTGACTCATAGTACACAGCCCTGCCTCTCGATCTTCAGCAGTGACTTTTTTTGGATAAAATTGGTCAAGAGCAACGACTTTATTCTGCCAGACATTGAAGAGTTAAGACAACGATTTGATATCTTAACAGTAAATGGTCCAAATAAATTCCCACATGTACATGTGTTCATACTCATTTACTCAAGACAATATCAAAGACATACCTTCTTCACACACTCATATACCCACTCAGCTGTAATTGGGTGTATCCCCTTTATACAAGCAGCCTGATACTTTGGTCCATTGGTAAACTTGCATAGTAAATGGGTAACCTTCTTTGTCAGCTTTTCCCCAAATTTAGCTCCAAGTACAAAACACAAATTTCTTAGTAACAGTCTGTCTTTCTCTTCATATTGCGAAACACAAAACCGAAAGTTTTCAAATCCAGGCAAAGGAATCCGGCAGGGAAGTGGAGCATATAGAATGTGACTACTAACATCCAGCAAGCAACCATCCTTCAAAATTGTTTTGATCTCATCAGCATTTGCAAGGAGCAGAGTACATATTTTATTTCACTAAGTCAAGAAATAATCAAATGATGGCATACTGATATCAAATGGAACAGAAAGTGGAGTAAAGCAAGGAAGACCAAAGATGGGTCCAAAATCAATCGACCATGTATGCATATAATTTTTGTTTTTATGATGTGTGTATATATGTACTCAATTTCCAGTCATCTCACTGCATGTGGAAGAATAGTGTTTCATACAATTTCCCAACATATGATCCTGCAACCATAAAGAGAAAACAAAGTAGTCGACACTGAACGAGAAAATGCATTTATGAATTACACAATATACCTCCAAACAAGACCGGATCCAGTGACTTGATACATATGTAGTTTGAGCAACATCCACAGAACTAGTTATCACACCATGACACTCAATAGTGAAGTGTACTTTCTGTTTTAAATCACCATCAACTACATCTCCTCCTCCTTGATTTACCCATTGAATGATATCACCTCTCTGGCAGTTGAAATCCAAATATTACACACACACCCAAAAAAAAACATAATTGGAAATAATGATGATTGTGCTAGTAAAGTCTGCATTTAAAGAAATTACCCTATCTTCAGGAAAGGAATTTGAAAAGCAAAATAATCTCCCCTTAAAGACAGATGATTCCTTGCCATTTTGAACACTTGAATCATATTGCATCGTCAGTCGACCGTCAATTGTATTGTTTAACTGAACCTTACTTTTGCCATTTATGACAGGTAGTTTACTCCATTTAGATGGTCCAACAGCTGCTTCCATGGATTTGTCACCTTTCATGTTAATTTCTGGTTTCTTTTCTCTCTTTTTCTCCAACGATCCCATTCCAGTTGCAGCACTCGTATTCCCATGTAACTGATCAGAAGGTATGCTTAGATGAGTGGTAGAGATTGTACCTTGAATCATGCTAGTCATACCTATCAGTGCTCCTGGTGAAAAAGAAGGGATCAAAGTCAATTAGGATGTCTGCTTGGGAAGAAGATAAACAGAAACAACTTACATATCTGAAAAGATATGATGACAGCTAAAAGCTACAATTCCAATACAATGGCACGGAGTTTATATATGCTCAGCTTGAACAAATACAACTAATTAAGAACCTTCAGGCAGAACTAGATCATAGGCAATGTGCTTTGGGAGAACAGGGATCTCCTTTTTCTCACGATCACAGTCATCAAGCCAGGTAGTTCTGACAACATGAATTACGCCTAAAGCAGCAAAACCCCTCACTTCTTTCTTTTGGCTGGGAAATTATAAAAGCATGTCAGAGATCAAAACAACAAAGCAATAATTATGTCTTTACCACCCCCGAAAAAGGACTTACATTTCTGAAGGAGTTCCAACTACTATGTGTGTCAATTTATCATTGAATGACATGTATCGGGAACCCCCACCTCTGCGAATCATATTAACCAACCTACGCATTTCAGAAACCTTAAAGCCAACAAGAGATATTCTACATTCTGACAAGTACAGGTCATTGTCTTCAGACTGAGAATCATCAGCAACGCAACCATCAAGGTAAGCTTCACTTTTGGACTCCAAGGGAGGTGCTTTACTATCCTCATTTTTCACAACATGAGGAGCATGAGAAAACATAGTGGTCATGTTTTGTGAGACAGTAGCTTCTAAATCAGAATCCATGGTCCCAGAACAAGGAGCAGCTGTCAAATTTGAATCTGCAACCACCGATGGTGGCACAGATTGCAAGTTCCCACTACTGCTCCTTTGGCTATTCTGCAAAGTAAAGCAACCCCTTACACTTTTATTTGAAGATATAGAACCACCTTGAACAGGATAGGAGTCCTCATTAAGACAAGCTATTCATCCAAAAAAAAAGTGGGGGAGACAGTGAGAGAGATGATTCCAAGGTCAGGCATATAGCAGAAAATCCTTGACAGGAGATGGAAGAAAATATAAAGTGAAATTCTATAAATTCAAAGATGACCATAAGCTATAGCAAAACCTTACCTCTTCTAGAAATAGATTGATCAAACCATTTCCGAGTTACAATACGAATATGGCCCCATCTTTGTGCAACCTTGTATTTGTCACCTTCTGGAACTTAGAAACAGTCAAGAATACCAATGCATATAGACCTTCAATAACACATCAATCTTGAAGTTTAAACCGATGCAGGCTTAAAAGGAAAGATATTCATCAATGGATTGCAATAATAAGGGCACACACATATATAACTGACCACTGACCAGAACCGAAACATCAAAAAGGAACAGCCAAAAAAAACTGTTCATGCAACCGTATTTTCCACATCAAGGGAGTGAAAGCAGAAGCAGCAATGCATCAAGATTTGTTATATTCAACACTTTTGAACCCACCCAGTTAAAGAAGTATGCCAAAAAAATCTTTATAATAGGCTTATTCATAAGGTAAATTAATTTAGAAGGCAAACTTTAGGAATGCGTGGATGATGTTGCTCAAAAACTTCATTTTACAGAAATCACACAAATAAATAGGAAAGAACTGAACACAGAAATGAGAAAAGGTCTCTGTACACTCTTAGAAGTCAAAGGTAGGGTTGGTGTGATCATTCAGGAAAGATTGCAGCTATGATGAGCAAAAGTCTAGATTTATAGGAGAGTGAATATATGATCTTATACCGCACACAAAACATAAAAATTTCAAGGTTTGCTTCATTAAGCTGAAGTCTGCTTGTGTTATGCAGGTCTGACATAGAAAAGTACACACATGATTCCAATTCCTTGTTTATCTTAAGAATCATAAAAGGATATATCAGAAATTAAATGCGTGCACTTCTTTGTAAGTTCAGCAGAATACTTTCCACCATTTTCTGTGATAAGCTTTTCAATCTCCTTTCGTTCATCTGAAAGAGATAAGCACATTTAGCCACGTATTTAAGATAAATAAAATAAAACCTTCTTACACAGGACCAATAGATAGCTAACTTCAGAACCTGCTGGAATTCTGGTTACAGAGATCATCAAACCAGAAAAAGGAAGAACCCTAAAGGAGTCTTGAGGAACATTACGATGCTCATTCCAGCACTGAGATAACCAATTAATAGTGACAATCGGCTTCTTTAATGTATTCAAGGCCCACTGCATAAAAAGAACTAATTCAGTAACTATATCTCAAAAACATAAGAAATCTGCCATAACCAACCTTTCCAAAAATTACCTTCCCAGGTATAGTCTGAGTGATCATCACACAAATATGCAAATTCCTCATTTTCATAAGAATTGCTAACTCTAAAGTGATTGCAAGAGAACTCACCATCATTGAGTTCCAGTTAGAAGTGATTCAGTTACAAGAAGAGTTAAATTATATAACATTGTATAGTGCGACTTGGTAAATGTGTTAAGTTTTTTTATTAGCTAAAATGTACCAAAATATCAAATTCCAACATGACTGACATAGAAATAAATCATAAGGCATTGAATTTTGAAAAGAGAGAGAGAAATTAAAGTAACTAGCCTTGTATTTTCCAGCCAAGACATTTTTCACAATAACAAAGTTAACATCCAAAGATGCTTTAGCATGCAAAACTCCCCCCATTGCTGTTACTAACTTCTCTATCTTAGCCTGCAACACAATAATAAGCATTAAAATATCAATAATGAGAGAGAGAACGAGAGAAAGGTCAGTCACTACAAGTAACCAGAAGATTTTCTAGTAAAATTGTTCATGCTGAGTACAAAATAAATAGGACTGAAGATCAACAATATAGAACATAAGAATGCATATTTTAAGATAGTAACAACAGAAGACAATTCAGAAAGGTAATATGGATAACAAACTTTATCAAATGGAACTAGCAAACACAGATGATTTTGCTGTTGGACTTGGAAACTACAATTGCTGATGTACGTCAATCAAGAAATTTTCAAATAAGTAATCTAGATACATAACATACAGTTAGAGTTTATCAAAGCCAGACTATCAACGATGGAGGTACAATACCTTTTCGTCACCCTCAAAACCAGAGGCAAGTACTTTGAAACCATCCATTGCAAGGCAACAAGTAAACCCTTGTTTAGGCAGAGCCCTGTGCTGGTTTGCACAAGAAAACACGCATTGAGGGCCTGCCCAACATCAGAAACACGTATCCAAGTGAGCAACACTTCACAAGGAAGAAATTGAATTAAAAATTCCAGTGGTCGACCATTCATACCATCAAAATCACAACTTCTTAAGTGAGTAAGTTCAAATGGTTCATGATTTAACTGATACCCTATTGAGCTTCGACTTAATTGTTCACTTTGGCAGGCCAATACCAACTATAGGCTGCTAAACTACAAAATTGTACTATAAAAAAAACATGGAAACATTTCATGATATTTGCGCTCTATATCGCTTTTAATCATTCTTTTAATTACTCATAATCATTATGTTATCAAGCAAATTGCCAAAAACCCAATTTGCCACTTCGCTACAAACAACAACAAAATTATGGAACCCTAGCTCCTGTTTTTTTTTTTTTTTTTTTGGGTCGAAAACCCTAGTTCCTGATTAACGGAAGTGAAAAGCAAACACAGAATTTCCGAAGCACAACAAACTCAAGAAAATCAGCCAAATTCGGGAGAAACATACCGAGCAAATTACAGCCCTTGGCTCTAAGATCCTCAAACTTTTCCTGAAAACAAATATATAAAAAATCAGAACCAAGAAATGAAAAACGAAGCGAAATATAAAACAAAAATTTCAGGTGGCGGGAGTTGAGACGAGACGTGATCGGAGGAAGCGATGACGTGGTAGTCGTCCGGCCCGGTTCGCGAGGGGTCGCAACAGAGGAAGACATTGGCTCCATTGAGCTTGAGAGCGTCGTGAAGGGCGTCGAAGATCTCGGGCGGGACCAGGTTCCGCGACATGAAGACATTGGCTCCCTTAAACGTCGTCGTCTTCAGCATCTTGGGCGACGCCGGAGACGTTGAAAAATTAATATGGAATTTTAGAGAGAGTGAGAGAATTGAGTAAAATAGGTGAATTTAGGTTTTGAATTTTGAGAGCCTCTGAATTGGGGAGGGGAAAGAGAAGAAGAGAGAAAAGGAAAATAAAAAGGCGGGAAGGGTTTAAGCAGCCGTTGCCGTTGGATGATTGCTAGATACTGACGCAACGTTGTCGTTTTGCTGTACGGCTTACAATCTACAGTTTCTCTTTTTTTTTTTACTTTTTTTTTCAGTACAGTAGTGGCCCTAAAGGCCCAAGGCCTAAAGAACACAGGCCTAAACGGGTACGGGTTTGGGCCTAACAACCCGACCCAGATCATCCATCAGTAACCTACAATCAAGGTTTCACAAGAACTGCTCTCTGTTTTCAGATGAAAATTTTAATTAAGGAAAGAAATGAACTGTCAACAATAATTCTATCAAAACAAGGTAAAGCCTTCATATAACTCAAACAGAACTGGATATTAGAAATTTCAAAATGAGCATATTTCCACCATCAAGGGCTGAATTCATAAATTCATTCACTAGCTAGTACTAGCAACAGAAGAAGAATCCCGGCAAAAGTTTAATAACATTGTCTGAAAATAAAATAAAATATAATATAAACATCAATGATGAAAACACATGCTTGGTCACATTGTTCAAAATCAGAAAACATCAACAAAACCAGCAAAAGTTTAATCCCTTGGTGCTTCAAGACCAAAAATTCTCCAAGTTCCAACCCATGATGCTCCACAAATTCTTTCCAACCACCATCTTCGAAGTAAAGCAATCCATCCCCATGCTTACGAACTTTAAGAGGCCAATATCCCTGACAGCTTTTCAGAAGTGCTTCATTCTTTTCATGGAGACTTCTAGAAAACACTACTGGAATTGACTGTTGCAGAACAAAATAATAATAATTAGGATACATTTCCTAATCTTCAATTTGACATGAAGGCTTAAATAATTGACATTTCTGTTAAAATGGATGGATAAACAGTTAGATTTATCGGAATTCCAAGTGCAACTATCAAATGCAGAACTACAGAAAACATGATGCAAATTCTACTGCATCTGCACTCTATAATCACATACCTATTATACTGATCCACTAAAACTGAAGATGAATTCATAGTTGAACTCAACAATATATTTTCAATCAAAACATTAAAATCTCTGTCAAAACCACCAGAACACAATTTATTTAAGCATTATGTTAAGCTGCAAATCAATTCATACGTAAGAAATCAGTAGTATGCATTATTGATAACTCAACACGAGAAGACATATTTAATGGAACAGCTGCAAATTAACCTTTTACTCCCACTGGTTGATTGAATCAAAAGTCTTGTACATGCCCATTCGAGATACCAATCTTTTGAACACTCACACTGGCAAAAAATTTAGTTGGAGATTGATTGTGTGCCAATATTTTCAATATCAATACTGTCTGCATAGTGTTAGTAACTATAGTAGTTTGATTTGCACTTTTCCGAATACAATGTGCCAAACATATGTTTGAAACCAAAAACATATTAACATATTAATAACTGCATGCATCTTTATTCGACTGCAAAACTTAAACACAAATTTAATTTCCTAGACAAATATCCATACTTTGTAAAACAAGATCAGTAGCTAAGAAACTAAATAGCCTGCCATCAAAACAAATTATTGAAATTTTATTGGAAACAAAAGTGAGAAGCATGAAAATAATAATAAGGCCATGAGTGTAAAGCCCAAAATTTATTTCTTACATCATCTTCTCCCACTTGGGCAAACACTCACTACTTTGCTGCTTCAAAAGAGAGCACCAAAATATTTATGCTGGTTAAATAACTTGTAAACATAATATCTGGTAAACACTTTGATAAGGTGATATAAAACAATTTTTCAGATATACTACTGATGTAGTTCATAGTAAAAACCATAGGTGCACAACCAAAAACAACAACAAAACTACCAAAGAAAGTTTCCAGCAATGACGTCTACTTACTTGAAAAATTATCGTAATTAATTTATAAGTCTGATTAACACAACTTTACATAGAATCAAACTAGGGACACTAATCTTTACAAAACAAAAATGTGGAGTCGTTTTTTCTCCAATTAATAGTCCAAAATGGCCTCCAAAGTCACTCATAAAATCTGCCGGCACATACTTTCTCCTGAACATAGATTACTTAAAAATACACAATAAATAAAATTATTATCCAATCATTTCAGTATATAAGAAGACATCTATATGTTCAACATATCAAAAATTCAAGTCATTTCATGATTTGTAGATGAGTCATTCATCAATATTGAATATAATACAAAATCTGTCAGGAAAATTTCTTTTCAACTGTCTCAACTTTATAAATTTCCATAAATTCAATTATTAACAGGTTTTCATGAAATCAGTGCCTAAAGAAACATGAGAAAGTCTACTTTATCACCTAATTTTATAATGAATTAATTCGAATTACGACATTATCCAAACAGACATCATGGTAGAATAGTTCAAAACTGAAGTGAACATAAAAATTAATGAATACTAACATGTACCTACAATCTAATCTCAGGATGAAGATAATATAGTCCAAATAAGTGCTGCTTATATGATTATCCTTCTCCTTAGAGCATTAAATTGAAAATTAAAACCAATATATACAGTGTCTTAGAAATCCTAGTCTATAAAATTCATGCAAAATAAACATTAGGTGCTAGCCTTGAAGGTTTTAAAGCATAACTATTTGAATTTCTAAAACACTGATCCAGAAATTATTAAAAAAAGAAACATGTATGCATTACTCTTCCCCAATTTCAACTTTATTTCACTATCATGTAAAATCAAGGGCAAGATAAGAATTGGACCAAAACAAGGAGTTGAAAGGAATGTGTACCATAAACATGATGCACATAGTGGAAAAGGCAGCAGTACAATCATATGACCAAGGAGATTTTTCTTGTTAACAAAATCAAGTTGTAGGGTTTCTTTTATTTAATTATTTATTATCCTATAATAAATAATTTACCAAGACAGTAAAATGATCTAATTTTCTGATGTCAAAAGCATAGAACACACACAAGTGCATACATAATTGCATGATCATTGCACAAAACAGAATATCAAAAACAACACCCACACCTTTAGGCAGAAAGCAACATCAAAGACATTGAATCCTTTTACTGTAATACATTAACGATGAGTTGGACCGGATAATGGTAAATTTCTTTTGAGAAACTAATTCATCTATCAATAACTTAAGGTTATAATTTTTGGCTTATGAAACTTATTAAGTTAATCACTTTGATGAGAAACTAACAACCTCCATTCAAATTTAGCCAAATTATCAGGATTACAAAAAGATGTACAGTTGAAATTAAGAGTTCGTTGTATCTGCTGTATCTGAAGGCAGTCACACCCCTGTATGCATTGTTTTGGTCCTACTTTATGGTTCTTACAAACCTCTGAATGTCCCATTAAGAAGCCCTTATGCTAAGTTAAAGAACTAAGCAGCTTTATTTCCTTGTGGTCATTTGCAAGTAGTGACACCTCATAAGAGCTCAACACCACCAAAGAATCATAGACGCTGAAAACAAGAGCTCAATATTCATAATCTGAATTCTGAAATTTAGAACAATGCTGCATGAACAATATCATTACTGATTCAAACACGTCAGAAAAACAAAATTCATGGAAGTGATACCGGAAACTGCAGAGTCTGGAGACGGAGAAGTACGATTCACATATATTTACGAGTTTGCTTAATAGGTTTTGACATTCTCCCACTTGAGTATCAAATGAATACAACGTGACAATGAATAGAACTAAAATAACAGTGATCACTGAGTGCAACTTAAACTAGGATGAGCTCCTTGTAACAACTGTCAAAACTGGCCAAATGGAGAACTACAGAAAACATGTTGCAGACAAAATGATATGGCACAAAAGAGGATTGTATACCTATTATACTGATCCACTAAAATTGAAGATGAATTCATAGTTGAACTCAACAATATATTTTCAATAAAAACATTAAGTCACATATAGAGAGAGAGAGAGAGAGAGAGAGAGAGAGAGAGAGAGAGAGAGGCATACAAGTTTTTCATGGAGCCCAGGAGCCAAAAACTTTATAAACTTTCTGGGAGGTGGAGTTAACCCAGCCATGAACCCTAAATGACCAAATGAGGGAAGAAATGGAATGGAAACGAAAATATGAGTAGATTTTCTTTGTATTCAGTTCAGACCAAACAAAAAAATAAAGAGGAGCTTTAGCATTTAGGGTTTTGTTGCCTTACCAGCTGAGGCTGAGGTTATAAATATATAAGGGTGAAAGGGCCAATAGCAGTGCTCCAACGCAGCACTGGGTCGCAGAGAATTGGTGGCGATGCCATTGATGGCATTGGCTGGAGCTTGTACAGTGAGCTCGGACTGTTCAGACACAACGCGGGAAGCTCTCGCGTCATTCTCTGCCCTGCTGCGTCTCTGTGTCTAACGGATATAATAATAATAATAATAATAAATATATGATGGGCTGAACCAGAGAAATTGGGCCTTCTTCGAGATGGGCTTGGTTTCAATGAGAAAATGCCCTCCCTCCCTTTCTTAATTAATTTTATTCTAATTTCATATTTTTATTCGTTTATATAATTTATCTTCGACTGTTTTGCTCATGTCACTTTATCTTTTTTAGTTGACAGTCTTTTCAAGAAAGCTATAGGTTTTTTTTTTAAAGAGTAAATTAGTACTTGTCAGTAATTTGACTTATTCTTCACTTTAGTTTATCTCGTTTCAATTTGGGCAATTTTAGTAGTTTCAATTTGAGCAATTTTAGTCTTGTATTTTAGTTTGGCTTGCAATCAAACTAAATTTTGTGGGACTTAATTACTAAAACAAAACTAAATTACTACAATTACCAAAATTGAAATGACGAGAACCTAAGGTCCCGTTTGGTTCATGGAATGAATTTGAGGAGAAATCATTTCCCAAGGAATGGGAATGAAAGATTCATTTCCCACGTTTGGTAATGTCCGGGAGATTTCACTTTGTTTCATTTCTCATGTTTGTTTTGAGTAGGAATAGAAAACAAAGTTTGTATAATTTTCCAATTATACTCATATTAAATCAAATAAAAAAAGAATGTATTTAATGATACGTTGTAATTATAAATTGTTCATTGGAACAAAATAGTCATGAAAATTGTGCATTGAATGTTGGCTCATTTTTCCAAACTTTCCCATGATGAGGGAAAACAAAACCTAAGTTAAGAGGAGGGCTTCACTTTCCCCCCTACTTTTCCATGTGCCAGACAACCATTTCTCATGCCTGGACTTACGAGACCTAAGTGAAAATGAGAAACTTCCAAGACCAAAAATAAAAGTCTATAACCTATGGGGTTACATAGTTATGTAAACGTAAGTTTAAATAGTGATCTTCTATTAAATAGAGATTCATCCGGAAAAAAATATCCTAACACTATGTTTCCTGTTCAGATTATATAAAATCAACCTGAAAGAGAAAGAGACAATGCAGCAAAATTAACAAAAAAATGTAAATCCAGATTAGAGTTAATTAATAGTCTACCAATTTGGTATGATATGACCTGAACACGACACAATTCGATTATCAAATTGCCAAAGCAACTAGGCGAGGTGAGCAGAGGGGAAAAGAAGAATCAAAAACTACATTGCACAAGAAAATTACAGCTTTTTGCTATCTATTTAAAGTTAAATCTCTGATCCATAGGGCACCATGCGGTAACATTTGTTGATAATTACAAAAATGGCAACGATCGGTAGGTCAGAATGAATGAAGCCCAACCAAAGAAGAAATAACCCAAAAAAACAGAAGAAGAAAAAAAAAAGACTTCGTTACACAACTCTAATGTTGTAAAACTTTCTAATTAGGCTATATTTATGTCAGCTAGACTGCTCCACACTTGGAAGGACTGTCGACTGGAGGTTTGATTTATGGGGCAGACCAGCAGCCTGCTTTAAGGACTTGTGCCTTTCCTCCCCCTGTTGGGAAGGTAATTTCTCCGGCCGGATACGAGTTTCATCCAACTCCTGTTCTGGCTTCCTCTTCGCCTTCTTCTTTGTCAATGCACCATCACCTACCCTCGCATCGTCTGGGGAACTGCTTGAACTTCCCTTCAGTTTCTCTTGTTTAAGCCTGTCGAAGCTGGGACCATTTATTGGACTGGGTGTCCGCACAGCTGCTGCTGTACCAGATACCGCCTTGTTTGTCAGACTATGACTGCTAGGTTCAGTTGCCAATCTCTCTCGCATATATTGTTGCTGGGCAATTGAACTCGCCTCAACTCGAACGGTCTCCTCTGTTCTTGGTGCCAACATCTTTTTCCTCCTCATTTTCTCCTGATCCTGTAGAAAAAATTCAACAAAGAAATTGTCCAGATGTAAATCAACATAAAGAACTACTACTACCTTCAAATTTATATCAGATCATGCATGGAATTGAAACCCATATGTTTAGATAGAGCAGAACCCAGCAGACTGACATGTTAACATTGGCTCATCAATTATCCAGACCATAAAATGGTTATATGATCAACTTCATCCCATACAAGTTGGGTAACTTCAATGTCCACAACAATCATGAAAATCACTATGTTTTTGGGTTGAAGGAGTTCGCAACTTTACATACTTTATTTCGGCCGTATCGCTCCCTCCGTCTTTCTTTTGACCGACAAATTGCACGTTTGATCCCATGATTGTCCATGAAACCATTTGGCCACAGTCCTGCTAGCTGAATCATATGAAGACTAAATAAGTCAGGAAAGCTTCATACATTTAGGTGATTACAAAAGCTTCTAAAAGAACACTTTCAGAGATGTACCGTTACTGGTTGAAAGTTGCTATGTTGAATTCAGATATTACACCTTCTCTTTGTGAAAGAAAATATTACAGTTGTTCAAAACAATGAATTCGCAAACAAAAAAAAGGGTACAGAGAAGGGAAAGAGAATAGGCACTCGTAGTTCAAATTCAAGCATTTAAGTGAAACAAGCAAAAATTGAACTGCAAAACCCCAGTACAGTGGTAAGAAGCATCAAATCCTAGATCTACTGCTGTCATGTTACATTGCAGTTCGTACAGAAACTTTAAACAGAACATGTTGGAAGCTACAAGAGAGCCAGGCAACACAAACCATAAAACAGGGGGAAAACAGTGAAAAAGGTGAAGTACCTCAGCATAGAGCTTTCTTATTTGGGGACCTGCATCTTCATCCAGCCCCTATAACCAAGAAATAAAGACCAGGGAATCAGACAATAATAAAGGAAGTTATCTGCAAAATAAAGGAACAAAATTTTCAATGATGGAATTTGCAAGCTTGAGTCAGTACATCAACAAAAAGGTCATAGAGGTCACAAATCTTATCCTCCAGTGCAGCATCCATGCTAAATTTTCTTTTAGAAAGTTCTTTGGCTCCAGAGGAAATTTCTTGAAAATCATCTGATGCTCCAGATTGTTGTTGCAATGCCTGAAAACATATCATGCACTTTGCATTAGAGCCACATACAATGGTTATTCTTATTACTCTTTCCATTATGACATGGTGCAAGCATCACGTGGGGGAAATGGAAAAATTAAATAAATGGTTCAGTATCTTCTCGCAACAGAACAAATATGAAATATCTTCCACAGAAGGCAGTACTTAAAACATGAGTTACTGAAAAAACCACTATTCCATTTGCAGCAAAGATGGGGAAGTAACAATGAAGAAAGGATGGTTAAAAAGATATAAAGTAAAATAAATAAATAATCAAATCGAGAGCAAGTAATGTAAGATGACTTGGTCAAAAGTGACAAAGACAAGCGAACAACCAGCAATGGAAAGAAAGCTGGGGAAACCAGGTCAACATAAGGAATGTAAAGAAAGAGGCCCTGTCTCATGAACTAGCATAAGCAAATGCCCCATGAAAACAAAAGATGGTGGTCAAGAGCAACAAAATTATTGAAAGAAATATCAAGAGAAAGCAAGCTAGATGATCCATGAGAACAAGGGGAATACTAATTGAACAGATGTAGCATACTGAAAGACATAATGGCCGCTGATTTAGTAGGGAAAATGACAAATAGGATGCCAAATCATGACTTCGTATTATCTGGATACCAGTATCTTTTTCACAATGATGATAGTCAATATGATTATTCCAGTTTTGTAAATCACTTCTACACAACAAAAAAGACATAGCACTTAAAACACCACACCTCAGTAAGGCCCTGCTACACATACCTTGGACTCCAAAGATGGTGCCTTTATCTTAATCATATCTATGACTTCCCTCTTTATCTGTTGAAACCTGTCATCTTTCTCCTTTTTTGCTGAAAGACCCATACTAATCATGACCTTCAAGTTTCTCTACAGGAAAAACACATTGCACAACCATAAATAGCCTAGCAATGTTTTTCATAAACAAGAAGTCTAGATACTCAACAGCCAAGAGAAATAACAACCCTCTAGAGCAGTTTTACTGTGTTATATGTCATATCTTATTCATGATAACAACTGCATTTATTCATCCATAGTTAACATAAAAACATCATTTACATAAAAGGAAATCATTCTACCACTTACCGGTTATTAAAAAATTATTCACGTCAAAGTAAAGAGCCAGTAATTACAGTAAATTACCGTTTAACTCATAACCCAAACAAAATATACCAACGGTAAGACTGAAATACAATCCAAGTATTGTATAAAAAGTAATTTATACAAACCACATAAATTATCCAAAAGCTTTCCTCAACTGATACAAGAGCCAGTGCTCAAAGATAAAGTGACAGAAAAAGTATGAAGGGTTCATATATTTGTCGAATTGCAGCATTCTTTGTCACTAAGTTCCAGAACAATTAGCAAGCATAATTTTGAGTTTAGGTCCTGCACCTTAAATTATATATAGTTCACAATTTAAAATTTAAGGAGCAGGTATAGAAAGGCTAAAGCTTTTCTTCAAAATGAATTGTGATACCTTTAATGTTCTGAGTTGTATTAAGTGACCAAGGATATTCATAAGCCGGTTGAGTAACTCTTTCGTTATTTTCCCATGGCTAGCCTGCTGCAACAAAAAGAGCATTTATATTTAAACTTATTACAGGTTTCAAGTTGAGATGTGAATATGCATTCAAGTTTGTGAATACGATGATTTAAATAAACCACAACACCAAGAGTTAAACAGTTACAATCAAAATGGCTTTTCAGAATACCGCTAATCTAGCAACTTTAGCAAGTTTCGCCTTTATTTCTCTAGGCAATCTCCTTTTAATTGCTTGGGATAAATTATCTGCGTCTTGATTATCCGCAGCAGGTGGCCTAGCTGTAATTGTAAACAGAAGAACAGATTATTTGCAAGGAGCTTCCTCAAATCATCATCTACAAAGCATAGAGAGGGAACTGGAACAAACCCAAAATATCATTTAAAACAAAAGAAGAAGACAAAAATTCAAAGGATGAATATAACTTACATTCTGCAACCATCTTCTCTAAATCCGTAATAGCCTTTTCAAGCATTGAACTTTTTGACCTTACACTAGAACTATCCCTTTTGTGCCCATGTGAAGGTTTCTGCAAAATGTTAATGTTCAAAATCAAAACTATCATCATTGAGAAGAAAAAAAGTAAGTTAGGAAAATATGCAGATGCTCATCCAATGGTGACAAAGACAACCTTAAGGACAACCTCAATCTAATACCCTTGAATAAACAAGACTATAAATGTTCAACATCTGAATACCTGTATGTTTAAACACCCGTATTTACAGACCCTGGATTCAGGATATATGGATCACAATGAAGCCTTGAATGCAAGCTTGAAGCAAACATGACCAAACACATATCCACCTCTTCCAAATAAACTAAAAACACAAAGCTCATGCCTCACGTGCCTCACTATATTTTTCGTTTTATCTTGGGATATAAATGCAATTGTTCTTGCCTTTTTAAAGAAACTTGACCTATAAAAAAATGTCTTTTATTGCAACCCTCATGGTTAAGGTCTATCAATTGTGAGGAAAAAGGATTCTGCCATTATTTTTCATCTTTTTTATTTCCACAGTCAAAGCAGTCTCTCTTGCACACATCTTGTGTACTTGGGGTGCCCCTTACAAACTGTTTAACATTTTTTTGAAAAATAAAATTAAACAAAAATGAGAGGACACATAATTGGAAGCAAACTCAAATCTTACAGAATGATTAGAGCATGAAGCAGCAAGCAACCTATGTCAACCCTCTCTAGAAATTTAGCAATTGGCAAAAGGCAATAACTGAAATGAACCTTTTTGCTACTTGACCTAATGGAAAATATCACTTCCATCAATATGCACTTCAAAGGAGATCGATAGCAAAACTTCCTCCAGTTTCTTTTATCTCCTCTTTAGATTTCTACTAGTGTACTCATCTTACACCCCTTGACATATTTCTAGCGCATTTTATCAGGTATCTAATAACAATAACAATAAAATGATCAATATAATATTACTCACTGTTGTTGGAACAGCGTATTTTCCGTCAGTGAGATTAAGGTCTGGAATTTCACAAACCCCATTTTTCTCTCTGGCTCGAACTGTTTCCATCTCATCAGCATTGCTAGATGGTCTCCCAGATTGGGGTTTGGTTTGCGCGTAAGCACTTTTCTCATGGTATTTCTGATATGAACCATCAGAGGATCCACCTGCATCTTTAAATCTGTTACTTGGGTCCTTTGACAGCAGGACTCCTGTCTTCTGCTTATCCATATCCTTCACCTCCGCTTGCAGTGCAGCAGCATCTCCCTCAGAAACTTTCAGAAGAGAAGGATCCAGAATTGTTTTGGAATCAGTAGACTTCTTTGTGGATGAAAGTCCACAAACATTCAACTGGTTCTGAAATTTCACATCTTCACAGTGTTCAGTGGGTACAGTGACGGTTTGAATGGGAGCAGATGAGTTCTTCACAAGTGTCGATGTAATCTTTGCTGCTGCTGTCTTACCAACTTTTGCGTGTTTATTTGGCACATGACTATCATCATTTTCACCAGGACCCTTTGCCTCTTTTCTTCGCCTTTTCTTTGGTTGTTGGTTAGGTAATGCAGCAGGTACGCTACTAAGGACGAAAAATTCAATAAATGAAGTAAATGTCAAAATTTAACTAATAAAACACCACAATGTCGAAAACCTAAGTATGAAACTGAAATTGATTTCAATCATTAGGCAAACTCAATTCCTCCATTGATGTATTACGTAGCAAACACCAAGCATATCTTCTCATGTTCAAATTATTTAAACACAAGCATATGGGTCAAATAAAAACGGCTGATACCACTGATCAACCAGGAAAAGGGACAGAGAAAATTCTAGTGTTTGAAAAAAATCTATGCCTTCAAATCCCTACCGAAACACACAACATACAGTCCATATAAAATTCCACACATATCTATAGCCAGTAATCACAAGTAGATCAAGGAAGAGAACATTTGACATTCCATCTGTTCTGTCAAATAACACCTATGGTTTTATTTTACCATCACTTTTATGTACTCAAAAGATAAACCTTGTTAAGGTCTAGACTTCCATAGGCCATCCATGAATCATGGTGGCCACTTGAAAGGAAATATTAATATGACCTTTTTGGGTTCCAAATAAATGAAGAAAATTCAGTGAATAAAGTACAAACTCTTGTATGTATTGACCATGCAATTAAGAAAAAAACAATATACATAAATACAATCAGGTAAATGATTGAAGGAAACTTACATGCGTTCCAGTTTCCCCCTGTTAACAAAGAATCCATCATGTTTTATTGCTGAATTGTCAACTTCAAAATACTCATCCTGCACAACACATAATGAAGGAGCATTTGCAAAGCCATAAATATAAAATAATATTCGTTCAACAAGAAGAATGCCACCAATTAAATCAGTACAATGGCCAACACAAACATATAACAATAAGATTTATGAATAAAGGCACCTACCAACTCAGCATCATCAATAAAAGAGTCTTCTGTATCATACTGATCATCATCAGGAATATCATTTAGATCTTCATCATCACTACTATCTTTACCCTGAGACATTCAATGAAACGGAGTTGTAATAAATATAACACATTTTTTATTTAAACAAGAAAATCTGCTTGATAACAAAAACCAAAAAGTGACATATTAATAAATAAGAGCTACCATATAGAGGCGTTCAATCTTCTCAATTACAGCGCTAAAACGATGTGGCGCAGCTTCATCTTTCACTTCATCCCCTGACAGTTGTTGTACCTGAAAAATGTGAAGCGCAATTGAACTAAGAAAAATCATCATAGTGCATGGTACAAAAGGGACGTTGAGGGGGACAAATTCATACTGTGCATATCTTTTAGACATAAAATCATGATAAACACTCAACCCTTTTCCATTATAATCTGATAGACAGTCATGATATGGACTTGAGTCCACTGAAATAATGCCCAATGTAAATGATAATCTTGATTATGAAAAATGCATTGCATTCATCCTGCATTCCCAGCTTAAATTTCTACTCTATTCTGAAAACAAACCATGATTTTTTGAGTAACCAAAGGACCAACTAAGCATCCACAAATAGAAGTTACAACTTACAACTGCAAAGTACATAACTACAAAGAGCAAGTCATTCTAAAAATAGTCCTGCAAACCATTTTCACAAATGCATTGAAGTTCTACCAAAAAACCAAATTACATAAACTGCAGCTAATGAGCAAATCTTAATTGCATTACAAACAGAAAAAAACAACACAAACCCAAATACGAACCCACATGAAAACAATGAACAATTCACAAAAGTACCAACTTTCTCTTTCTTTCTTTTGAATTGGAGGGTCTCACCGGAGCTATACGAGACTCGAGAGCTGGGTGAGCGTTGGCGGGAGGAGGCTCAGGAGCAGAACTGGTAGACGGCCCATTGACCTTGTTCGTATCTTTCAGGAGCTTCTTCCAGGAGACTATGGTGGTCTCCCCGGGTCGGAGCTCCACTGTGAACATTTGCCGGTCACCGGCTTTCACAAACTTCGACGAAGCCCTCGACGATTCGCCGCCGCCCTTCTCTTCCTCCATTGAACTGACGAACCCGGTCGAGAATTCTAGGGTATTCGGATCGACGATTCGATAATTAAGATTGGAGAAACATTGGGGACCAGGTAAGCCCTAGAGGGCAAATTGACTCTAGAGAGAGAAGGAGACGGGAATTTAGAGAGAGAGAGAGAGAGAGAGAGAGAGAGAGAGAGAGAGAGAGACAGGAGAATGGAGATTGGGCGGGACAGAGAGAATCTTTTCGGGGAAGGGATTTTAACTGAAATTTCTCTACTGGGTCATGGAAAAAATTTCTCCTCCTTTCCTTTCCGAGAAAACGAAAGAGGGAGGGAAGAGGATCGGACGGGTAAAAGATGTTGCGGGCCGGATCCGAACCCGGCTCATAATTTTAATACAACGGCATGAACTACTATGAACTCTGATATGTATCTGTGGAGCTTACGGTGGCAGTTTATTTCAAGTTTTTGTTTTTCCATCTGGTCCATTGAATCAGACATCATAGATAAAAATCTCATCCATTGAATCAGAGATGCATCTTATTGGTTTATATTTAGTTCTTCTTTTTTTTTAATCATTGAATGAATGGGCAGCCAAATTTGTGTACTCTCATAATTTTGACGAGATAATATTACTAAACTATGAGCAGCCAAATTTGTGTCATCTCATAATGTTGACGAGATCATATTACTAAACTAAGAGCTAATTGATATCTATGAATCGGCGTAATCTAAATTCAATTCAATTTCATCTCAAACCACACATAAATCAATCAATTGAAATAGCTTACGCTAAATCAATTTTGGCCTCAAACTAAACCAGCCCAATTGGTGATTGGTTTAGTTTATACTCAATGATCAATTTGACCTCCAAAACGGAGTAAAAACCTTAAAACACAAACACACATGCTTGCATGTAATTCTTGTATCTACAAGCAATCGAGTCATACAAATTTAATGTGGATCTTGAGTTTTTGGATTTGCAAATTATGCATTTTCATGCATTTCGTTTTATCTAAATTATTGTAACAATTTAATGGTCTTGTTGTCGCATTATTTAGCATAATCTTAGCAAAATGTAACTATTAATATTTGGTTATTTGATGAGGCGACAAGTCTAATAATTAGATTGTTGTCATGGTAAACCCCGAATATGTATATATAATAGAGATATTTAATGATATACCCATTTCTAGCACTAATATTATAAATAAACCCTACACAATTGAATTCCTATAAACAAACCAAAAAAAAACCCAAAAAATGATAGCTAGCCTTATTGAATTTAATATTGATTATTAAATTACTTTGATGCCCTATTGAGTGCTTTGGGTATTTTTATGAGATTTTGGGGTTGGGCTTGTTTTAAGAAATTGATGGCAGTTTTGTAATTTATAAGAAGTTAAAAGCTTTTTTGTTATGTTGTAAATGGGTTTTTGGTGTGTTTCTAAAGTCCATTTTATATAGGGTATTTTTATAATTTGGGCCCCCATATTGGGTATAATAGTGAATCTCCCTATATAATATATGTATGAATTTTATCAATTGAGAGATGTATGTGTGATGAGAGATGAGAGAAGTGATGATCATGAAGAAGTACTTGTCGACAATTTAAACATTGTTTCACCTTTCACTATTATAGTTGCAAACAAATACCAATGTTGTCGAAAGCAAATGAAAATGCAGACAACCAATAAGAGCATGAAATAAATGTGGGATTTGGTTCAATTCAGCTGGGTTCTAAATTGACTAAAACAAACCAAATTAATCGGTGGAGATTAGTCAAATTTTCATGCCTAATTGTGAAAAATCTATATATTATTCTCTTGCCTAGTGCAAGTACTCAATTTTTATTTTACTTACATGAATTTTTTATTGTTGCCAAAGTTAAGAAGGAATATGGGATTTTATGACATACACAAGTGTTATGAGGGTTTGAACCTAAAACCACTGATTTACAAGTCAATATCTTTTTTTTTATGTTTGGTCTAACATTCAAGACCCCAAGTTTGGGTCCTCAATCCCAAGTCCAGGAGACATGGTCGAGGTATTAGGTCACGAATATAAGTCTACTATCCTAATACTAGGTTTGGGTCAAAGGTCCAAATTATAGGGTCTCATATATGAACCTCAAGCCTATCTTTAGAGTCAGATTTTGAGTGATGGTATATAGTTCAAGTTCAAAGTCTAAGGTATGAGGCTCATTTGGTGGCTCGACTTTAAATGAATTGGAGTTGAGTCAAAGTGAATACTTATGAGTCATGCCCATTTATATGAGATTTGTAATACAAATATGTTATATTGTTGTCCAATATAATAAGTTCAGCTCCGACATACCAAACAACAATTGAAATAGTCCAATTCAGTTTGACTTACCAAATGTGTTAGGGCCACGATTCTAGATACTTGGTGTCCTAGTCAATAACTTTTGTACAACTTTACCCAAATGAGCCACTTATTTATTTTTAAGCTGTCACTCACGTAAATTGTGACTCAAATAAATAAATGAAGATAATGTTTTTCGCAACAATGAAATATTTACCATCAAATGCCTAAATAAATTTTTATTTGAATAAAACAACTCATGAATGAAGAGTTTAAAAATAAAATATTCACTATTCCTGTACCCAAAAAAAAAAACTTCGAATATACATAAACTAATTAGCACTATACCCAATTACTAACTAGTTAGCTCTTCAATTTTTGTTTAACAAAAAAATAATAATGCAATATTATGAATCACATTCAAAACCTGATAAGCTGATACCGCGATAATTAGATACGCAGCGCGCGCTGTTATCTTCAATCTTCATTTCCTCATCCAAAACCTTTGAAAAACCACAAAAGCCATGAGAGCAACCGCTCTCGTCCTCTCTCCACCACCACTCTCCACACGCACCCCTCTCCTCCTCCTCCCCTTCCGCTCCCTCAAGCCCAAACCCCTCCCCAAACACCGCCTAGTCCTATCCCCGTCCCCAAACACCCCATCCTTCCTCGTCCGGGCCGACGACGGCGACGGTGACAGCGCAGGCCCCGATGACTATGACATGGACGACGAAGAGCTCGAGGAAGTCGACAACAAGAAGGACTTCGACATTGAGTACGACACCCTCGCTGCCGCCGCAGCCGCCGTTGCTGCCGCCAACGGCGAAGAGGACATCGCCATGGTGCAGAGCAAGAGCTTTGTGTTTACGCAAGGCTGGGACTCAGAGATGGTCGTCGATTATCGGATTAACGAAGACGAGTTTCACAAGATTAGCTTGCTCGATTGCGATTTCTTCATAAGGAAGCCCCCCGATCCCGATAACGACGTCTATGATTTCAGAGAGGTGTGTAATTTTTGCTTTATTTTTTTCGATTTTAATTTGATTTTCAGTAAGAAAATTAAGTTTCTTATAAATACTTAATGTAGATGTATGTTACTCCTCCGGACACAGATGTTTATGCAATTCCCAGGGTTTTAGCTCCAATGCCTCAGAAGGTACTCTAAATTTGTACGCTTAATTATGATTTATTAAGGCCCAATTTGATGTTCATTTTGTTTAATCATTGCTTGCTTTAAATTTGTAGTACATTCGCTGTGCCAAGAGTGATTTTAGCTGCTACAATGTGACAGAGCCACCAATTGATGCTCCTAGAGATCCATTGTATAAGTCTGAGCGGGACGTTTTAAAGGTATTGATTGAATTGAACTATGAATTTGATTTCATTTTGTGCAACTCTGTAATGGGTAGGACGGTAGGACCGTAGAATGGAAACAATTGCAATTTGATTGCGCAAAAATGGTTCTAGTGTAGCAGTTAACATTACAACAACAGGATAGGATAATTGGTGGTCAATGTTGCACTGAACTTCTTTAAGATAGGTGGGTTTTTTTCCCAATGGATGGTGTTCCTGTTTTTAGTCTTCTTTGATAAATGGGTGTCTCTTATTAGCAGTAGCAATCATTCACCAGGCTACTTTTTTTGTTTCAGGTTTACTTGACAAAGCACTACAGGAACCGGAGGTTGGGCGACCCTGATTTTGTTCTGGATTTTGAGGAGATTTATGTGATTGATTCCAAAACAAAATCTATTAGCAGAGCAAAAGTTCTGGTAAGAATTTTACTTTTTCTGTTTTGCTTTCCAAGTTGTTATTTGAGATTCTTCTTTTAGTGTATAATTCCTTTGGTATCACAATCTGCTCCTTTCTTTAAATTGTAGAAAGCCTTTTTAGCTTAGATGAATAATATTGCTTACACGTTTCTTTATGTGAGTTTGTTAAGAAATTGACAGCGTCTTTTACTAGTTACAAGTTTTTCTTGTCATTGGAGTTTACTTTTGATCCTTACAAAAGAATACCGGCAAAATTATTAATCAGTAGAGGACATTTTAATTTTTGAGACCCATGTTTCTCACGTCTTATGTCTTGGACCTTGACTAAACCAAGTGGGATTTGTCTTTAAGATAAAATGTATAGTTCTCTTTGAATTTTTCACTACATCTGATACCAAAATGTAGAAAATTCCATTTTCTTTATTTTCTGCCCTAATGCTGTGCATCTTTTTATTTTGTTTTGGTCTGATAATGCTGTGACTGTATAAGAGCCTTATAGTTCATATTTGACTCCTCCCGTGTTCCTCCTTTCCCCACATATGGTGTAATACTGTAAGTCTATGACCCTGGCATGGCCTGTGTAGTATGCATCAGTAATTATATCATCGTACAATCTGATTTATTGAACCGTGGTGCTTGCACATAGAGGTCCTTCTATCTCTATGGCAACCCCATGGCATAATTGAATTGCAAAACTTGAGTTTCAAAAGTGTCAGACATGGAGTTCACATCACTTATCCATATATTGTTGTGTTTTTTTCTTTCTTTCTATGTTTGATTCTGTGATCCTGAAATTGTGATATAAATTATTCCATCATTGGTTTTATCTTGAAGGTTTCCATGAAAGTCATTATATTCTTACCATTTTCACCTACATATATTTCATAGGTGAGTCAAAGTATGAGACTATCAAACCAAAAGTCTCTGTCAAATCAAATGTAGCTTATATTATGTATTTTCCCTACTTTCAGGGAGTAGCACCCCCTTGTTTTAAATTGTTTCTTATGCTCTTTCAATGGTTGTTATGCATTCTACAGGTCAGTGTTCCAGGGGGAAGAAGCAGAGATAGAAGGCATGACCTGCTTGTAATACGTGATAATGGCAACTCCTTCAGAATAATTCATGGGGTAACCAACTTCGATCCAAATTGGTTTCTTCAACTTTATTTGTTATTCATCATCTGAATCACTGTTCTCGTCCATCATTTCAGAGTGAAAAGGATGATCCCACCACAGTGATAGAGAGGGAAGAGTGGAATAAGACCAGACAGGACATGGAGAGGCATCTTAGCAAGCTACGGGACTTCAGCGTTTCAAATTGGTTCTAGTCCATCAGCAGAATTTAGAGATAACATCATGAAGGCACATGAGCAACAAAATGTGGATTCCTAGAGGTGACTCTGCAAATATGTTGATGTTGGACTTTCAAGATATATTAGCTATCCTGAGCACATAATATTGAGTTTATGATGCTCTCCATATGAGAAGGTCCTTGTTGCTGATATTTTGGCAAGCACTTGTGCTATAAATTTTGTAAAGTAAGTAGAAATGTTGAGTTGATGCAGAATATCAAAGTTACTTTGTGGTGTAGGTAAGCATTTATGTAGCTTGACCTTGTTGTAATGTTGAAGTAGTCCAATGTTCTTTTTTTCTTAACTTTGAAAAAAACATTATGAGAATACTAGGGTTGGTTGCCCGTGATTGATTTCTAACTGTTCACAAGACTCATGCATCTACGATCAGAAATCACTCGTACGAGTGCGCTACAGAATGTAGCATCCCCAAACAGTATTAAATGAATTTTTGGTTTGCTCATCAGGATGCAATAAAAGCTGCTCTCAGTTAAACGATCTCGTGAGAAGAGACTACCAGCCTAGAAAGAGACAAAGAGAATCTGTTTGTTTGTTTGCTTGAGGAGAGAACCCTTGCAAGTAAGCAATGGCATGGGTAAAAACCTAGCCCATCTGTTTTAATGTGACAGCCGGAACTGGATTTCTTTTTCAAGTCACCCAAACTGGACTCTGCTGCATGCTATTTTAGTCCAATCTCACCTTTTATCCGGTCCAACAAATGGGTCTACAATCTACTTCAAATTCTTTACAAATGAATTTTTTTATAAAGATATTTAAACCAAGGATTGTAATTCAAATTCACAAGCTAGGCCACTTAAAATTTGTTATAAAAAAATTACTAACAATTACAGTTTTTGTGTGCATTATAATTATAGTTATGCTAGTTGCAGTTGCTTACGTGCGTGTGAGTGATTGTCAGTCGTTAATGCATTGTAAGATCCATTTATATTAATGATTGACACCTACCTACACTCATTGTAGCACGTTTGAATTGAGGAATTTGGAAGGTTGAATTTGTATTTTACATGTTCAAATCTATGGTAATTGTGGAAGCAATGGGATTTTACCGATTAGAAAACAGTAAAATACGTACTAACAGAAACCCTAGACAGCATATGAGAAAGAAGTGGTTGCCAAACAGGTTAAAATAAAGGGCAAAGTCCTTTAAGACCAATTGATTGAGTGGGGCGTGGCCCAACTCTTGCCCGTCAACGCAACGAAAGCCAAACAGGGGAAAGGATCCTCTCTAGTAGTCCAGTACCATATAGAGGGAATCCAAGATACTCCAAATATATATAGAAATTCTTCTATATGTGGATATTCATATATTATTGTCGTGCATATGTCATGTATTTTCTACGACCTCTTTATGTTTTTCTCTTTGTTTACAATAGCATTCGGATGGCAAAAACTTACGGACATCCAGATGAGAGCATAACTATATATAGTTATATATTAATTTTTATAATTTTAAAAATGCCCTTTTTATCATTTTGTTGGTACCTACCGCTATATTATTATCATGAATGGTCATAGGTAGCTCACTGTTGCCCGTTGGAAGTTTGAACCTTTCTTACTGTTAACATGGTATGTAGTGAAGGTGATTTTCTCCTAATCCTTGTTTATACTGTATATGTGGATGATGAGTCGTCTTCGTCTTTTATTTTAATTATCTAATCTAATCCACAATTTATCTTTATAAGATGTCTTAGGTCGTTTGAATTTGGGACATCTCCAAATAAAGTGTTGAGAAATATCACTAAACAAATTAAACCCTAATTTTAAACATAAACACTAATCCACATACTCATGTAGTGAATAGTTAATAGTTTATAACTATTTAAGGCCTTAATTCATATAAGTCATAACTTAAGAAGAATTGATTCTTATTTTTCAATGTAGTGACTGTTGTATTGTATCTGCAAATCTCGTTTGCCTGCCGTTGGCTAGAGTGAGCTTTCAATGTGTTTCATTTTTCTCCCCCATGTGTTTTGGTTTGATGCATATTGACTAAAGTTACATATGCATTTCATTTATAGAGGGCTAGAGTCATGCATTCCGACTCTCGTATATATGGGTGCAATGCACTCACCTCATGTGAAGGAGTAAAGATAAAGTTTTAGCTATATGTTTAAAGCTTTTTTCCTTAATTAAACAAGTTTCCTTTTTTGGGGGGTAAGTTGCTAATTTGATAAACAATCTAGGTATGATGGTAAAGTAGTTTTACTTTTTCTTTTTGATAAGTGGTAAGAATAGTTCATTCAATTCAAATAAGTTTGAGTTTACTATTTTCATAATATTAATGATATTTTACTTTAATCTAATCTAAATTACAGGAAGAAAGATTCGAATTTGGGTGTAGAATGGAGAGTAAGCCCGATTTCAATCTATTCAACTTGATAAGCTACAAACGATATTCTACTTTAATCTAATTTAAATTATGGGAAGAAGGATTCGAACTCGGTTGTAGAATAAAAAACAAATCCAATTTCAATCTATCCAACTTGATAAGCCATGTCTGCAATTCGTAATATTTACTCAAACCACAAATGTAACACTTTTTTACATATCCCAATTCCCAACCTTCCCATAGAACCACTGAGCTAGCTGTGTATATAGGCCATATAAAATAGACCAAATCCCAGATAGATGTCTTGTTTAATGATCTTGACTGTTTTGACTTGGAGGTACCAAAATATATCATATTTTCCTTTCTCCGTATTCAGGGCACATAAAACTTACTTTGTCCCCTTCTCTTTGCTCCATGGCTTTACCACCTAGAAACCCAGTATTACTTGCTGAGGAAAAACACATATTGATTTTGATTTGATGGTTAAGATTTAAGATTTGATTATTATCCTCATTTAGCTCCATCACTAAAACCCTAGACAAGACCATCACAAACTTCAAGACCCAAAATTGCACATTTACGTATCAATTAATACAAACACACATATCGCCTAGTCCTAGAGTCTTCTTTCCCATTTCACACTCTTAATTAAGCCTATATTAAGGAAACCCTAAAAACCTTGGAGTTAAAATCAGTCACTGAAACATCGAGTGAGGCAAAGTCATGGAGAGAGAGAGAGAGAGAGAGAGAGAGACCAGTGGTTAACAAGGTGCAACAAAACTAACAAAGCCAATCACATATCAAATATCAATCAAAAATTAACATCACAGATTAAAACAAAAGAAAACATAAAAAAGAAAAGAGAAAGCAGTTGGCTTGGCTTTGTCACCAACCCATAAACGAGCCCTTCACTTCTGTGCCACATGAAAGTTGTTTAGCTTCCAAACCCAGAATAGAAATGCCCCTCTATTGCTCTCCTGATCATCTTTACTCTCTTTTGAACCTTCTTTTCTATTATATATCTCCTCTTCTTTCCTCTTGCCCATTTCACAAAGCAAAGAAGAAGAAGAAGAAGAAGAAGGAGAAGAGAGAGAGAGAGAGAGAGATAAGTCTAAAACGAAAATTGAGAGATATGGGGAGGGGCAAGATTGAGATTAAGAGGATTGAGAACTCAAGCAACAGGCAGGTCACTTACTCTAAGAGAAGGAATGGGATCATTAAGAAGGCCAAGGAAATCACTGTTCTATGTGATGCTAAGGTTTCACTTGTCATCTTTGCTAGCTCTGGAAAGATGGTTGAATACTGCAGCCCTTCAGTCACGTAGGAACCTGCAGCTCATGCTTTTCTGCTCATGGTTTTTTTTTTTCTTTTTTGGCTTTTTAGGTTCTTGGTTTTTCGTTTTAATTTACTGGGTTTCCTTCAAATTAAAAAAGAAATAAAGGGTTTTTTTTGTTTATATTTTATGAATCTAATTTCTTCTTGGTGTGAAGGGTGACTGATATCTTGGACAAGTACCATGGCCAGGCTGGGAAGAAGTTATGGGATGCAAAGCATGAGGTTTGATACTCTCTCTCTCTCTCTCTCTTCATTTTTGTGTTTTTTGCTATCAAAGATCTGTTGGGTTCTTCCTTGGGCCAGATGGAAACTAGAATGATTTTTTCTTTGCTAAAAATATGTCAAGAAACATGAAGTATGATTTCCATGAGCAGATCTACAAATAGGATGTACTACTTGCTCTCTTTCTCCGGCTCTGATAGTTTTTCTATCCTTCTTTATTGACAAAGAAAACTGAAACTATGTGAAATGTAGCATCCATGAACAGATCTGGTAATAAAATGTTTTTCTCTCCCTTCCTTTTCTTTGCAAAAAATTCAAACAACTGAGTGCATGTATAAGCATGTCTCACAAATATATAAGAAACGTCTTTTCTTGATATAAATATACATATAAAATCTCTCTCTGTACCCTCTGGTTCCTTGACTGATACAAGCATATAAACCGGCTTATTATACACACTTTTCTGCTAACAGATCTGCATATGAAAATAGACCCTTTTACATGGGTTTTTATATTTCTTTTAATACTAAATTATAATGTTTTTATTTTGTTTTCCTAGTAATTAAACTAATTAACTATAAGGTTTTGCAACAAATTATTAAAATAAACTCCTGACAGAACCTCAGCAATGAAGTGGATAGGGTCAAGAAAGACAACGACAGCATGCAAGTCGAGCTCAGGTAGTTTAATTGCACTCATCATCTCCCTCTCTCTCTCTCTCTCTCTCTCTCTCTCTCTCTCTCTCTCTCGGGAAATGTTTAAGTATATATATTGTTGTTGCAGGCATCTGAAGGGGGAGGATATCACATCTTTGACCCACAGAGAGCTGATGGCCTTAGAGAATGCACTTGAAAATGGCCTTGCAAGTATCCGGGACAAGCAGGCAAGTCTTGTGCAATAATATAATTTCTTGTGTGAGAGATTCTGCTATATATATATATATATATATAAGGTTCTAACTAGTTATTTTTTGTTGCCTTTTTGTCACAGTCCAAGTTCGTCGACATGCTCAGAGAAAATGTATGATTACTAATACCTTGAGTATATTTAAATTTACTTTTTAAATTATGTCACAACAATAGGCATGAAGTAGTAATGCATGATAATATATGATATCATGTGCTATTTTTGCCTAACTTGTTGCATTGTTTCTGTGCTGGTCTCAGGAAAGAGCACTGGAAGAGGAGCATAAGCGCCTCACTTATGAGCTGGTAAACTCATCGTTAAAACTATTCAGGATATATACACACACACACATATATGTACATAGGCACAGCATGCATCAAGCAAAGGGTTTGGTTTATATAATTACACTGTTAATCACATCACAAACAGTTTTAAACAATACAAAACTAGTTTTATCACATCGTAGATCACATCTCTAATAAAGTTCACCCACTCCAATTCATAGACATGATGCGCATTACTAGAAAAAGGGACAAAACTCACGGATCACCTAGCCACAGTGCACAAACAATGTCCGTTCTTGGTTCAATATATTGAGAAATGTTAACCTGATTCAATTGTTGTTGACCATAGATTAACATGATCATAGATACATATCCATTTTATACATGCATGATACCATATGTGGAAGTTTTGGTGTATTTATTCATTTGATTGTGCAAGATATTGAACACATATCATACATGCATGGTTCAACTACTTAGGTTTCACCTGTAATATTTGTTTCCCTGTCAACCACATTGATGGAATTTTCAGAATATGGGAACGGTTTATTACTAGCATTTGCAGAATTTGCACTTATTTTTATCTTAAATTTGTTTATGCATTGAGGAAAAAAAAACTAACGAAAATAATACTTGCAGCAAACTCATCAGTTTCATATATAAATGATATAATCTTTTGTTTTAATTTTTGTAGCACAAACAGGAGATGAAAATTGAAGAGAATGTGAGAGAGTTGGAAAATGGGTATCATCAGAGGCTGGGGAACTACAACAACCAGATACCGTTTGCCTTTCGTGTTCAGCCTATTCAGCCAAATCTGCAGGAGAGAATGTAATGCATCTGTCAGGAAGTGCTATCAACTTTCATGGTTTGTAATAGTAGAAGCTTTCGTATTAAGCTAAGTAATTTGTGAAACTTGTAATAATTAAGGTGTGTGCATGAACTTGGTTTGTGGAATAATCACTGTTTTGTTTGCTACAAAATTACCTAATTATATATGTTTGCCTATATATATTTCTCTTCATCTTGTCCACAGCGACCCTAGCTAGGTCTAAATCATACTAGCCTACACATGTAATGCACGAAGATGGAAGTTATGCCAAAGGGGAGAAAAAAAGAAAGGATTTGTGGGAGCGAGAAAATGGTACTCCTCCTCCTCCTGCCCTTTTATCAGTTCTCAACTTCTCATGCTAGATGTGATAGAATTGTTTGTGATATGTCCCTTTTTGTTTATATTAATTTGATTACCAAATGAATATTGAGCATATACGGTAATAGAATGCAAAAAAGAAGAAGAAAAGATACTAGCTATATAGACAGGCCCAATCCCAGGCCCAAACAAAAATATATGCTGTATTTTTTATTAACCATAAATAAATAAATTATTAGTGGTATAGCGCGGTTGGTTGAGCTCTTCTACCTCAACTCATGTAGACAGAGGTTTAAAATCCCTAAGTACCTAATGAATATTTGTGTGTAATCCCCCTTCTCAATCGCTTGTACTCCAAAAAAAGAAACAATAACTTGAAAGTTAGGCTTCAAAACAGTCATAATGTACTTTTTTCAAAGTCTCTATAGTGGCCAATAAACAATCCTTATTTTAGTTCGAATGTGCTACCTACTGGTTCGAGTTCAAATCTCCCTTCTTTTAAATTATATCAAAATATAATATTTCTTGTATAAAAAAAGAAAAGTAAGTGGAACGAGTTTTCAAAATTGATCTCATTCTTATTTTATAATTCCTTTTTAGTCTAGTATGCCTATAAAATAGTACTAAGTTGGAAACTATTTTTTTCAACATTAGCAAGTTTCTTTTATCAAATCAAAACTGACCATATGTGTACATGACCAGTACAAACCGAAGTCAACAAACACGTCTGTGCCGTTTTCCAGTTTATTCATGCATTTCAAAGGAGCCCTAGCCACATACTCACTTGCAAGCCCAAATGTCAAAGCGACGTCACCATCGGCATTGGGTACTTCTGTAATTTAAGTCTGTCAAAGTTCCCTTAACATGAACACAAAGAATATGCTTGTGCGCTTCGCATACTTAATAAATTAATATTAAAAAATTTGTTCTTAACTATTGCACAACCACCGGTAATGTTAATCAATAATAAAGGTAATAAATTTGTTCTGTAAAACCCATATATCACTGCCGATTAAGCATTAACTGGTTAATAAGTTAATACAATACTAATTACTTATTTTGATTCGCTCTATAATGCAATTACATAATCATAATAATTAACTTCTCTTTCAAAAATCATTTTTGTAAAAATTCACCTACATCGAAAATCTTTTTGCAACTTTGTTCTTATTGTGAATATTTTTTCATTGTTTATAGCAATAATGTGTTCGTTTGTTTATTTTATCATAGTCAAATAACAAAACAATTTTTTTTTTTGTTGATGTGAAATTTTGTAGAAGTGATCTCTAAATAAATATATGAACAATGAACGGTTCATATAATATCATACATTGTAGAGTAAGCCCACACAAGTAATTAGTTTTGTACTAACTTACTAACTAGTTATCCCTTTCTCTCTCTATATGAGTCCCAAAAAAAGAAAACTTAAATGGGGAGGAGGAAGAAGCGTCAATGCCCCTCTTCGCTCTTCTGTTTTCTTTCCCTTTATTTTGAATTAGTGAATAAAGTGTTTTCAACCATCCTGAACAACAATATTAATGTATTAAAAATAATTGTAAGACATCTGTTTTCAATATTAGTTTCGCTTCACAATGACCATCATGTATCCTAGTTGATATAAGATATTTGTTCTTAATGATCGTCCAAAATGCACACAATCTAATCGTTAATAAAGATTAAGTATAACATGAACACAAAGATTATTCTTGTGTGCTTCACATACTTACAAGTGTATACCAATAATTGATGTAAGAGGATTGTTTAACGATCGTTACTAAACGATTGTTTGAAGTCCTTGTTTGAAGTCCAACTTCGACCTAGGGAGTGTAGCAAAGTGGCTCATGTTATTGCCCATTTTGCTTTACATGAATAAGGTCCTTATTATTGGTTAGAAGAAGGTCCTGTGTGACTAATGAATTGTATTATTGATGACCTTATATTGTAACCAATGCTTCCATTTAGTGAAATTTACTTATTTTACATAAATAGAAAATGATCGTTGTATCAATAATTAATGACATAGATTTATTTTTAATTGTTAATGTATGAACAACGATTAATGTAAAACCATTTACCAATGATTAACAATCACCCACATACCAGTAATTAATTCGTCACGTTGATAATTGTTTTTAAGATTCACCTAACATGTTATAATATGAACAAAATAATATTCTTGAATACTTCACATACTAAATACACCAATCATGTTTGTTTTTAACGGTTATTCAAATCAACCGTTAATGCATATAAAATTTACACACATTCATAGTTAACAATCTTATTATAAACAAATATTTCCAATATTGTTTCCATCTAAACAAGGGAAATTACCCTTTAACAATCACTCAAGTGAACTGTAACAATGCTAATATAAGTGAAAACCTATACAAATCCGTGATGAACTATCGCATAAGCAAATTCTTTGCAAGATTCTTTCCCAAGTGGAAGGGGAAACCCTTTTTAAAAATAAAATAAAAAGGAAAGAGAAAAAGTTTCCGCAACCGATAAATAGTTGGTTTGTGTGAATGGCGAAAGTGCCCTTAACTAGGACACTTGTCCTACAAAAAACCAAGCCCTGCCCCGCAAAACCGAGGAGGGTGAATTGGTATAAGGCGAAATCGTCCATCAAATTGATAAAAAGCCGTCCCTCTCCCGGTCGGAGCCTTCTGCAGTTTTATTTTATCTAAGTTTCTTTTCCCCCTTTAAACCGTTTTCTTCTTCTCCTCACATTAAACACAACTCCACCAACCGGCCCCCCCCCCCTCTCCCCTCGTCTTTTTCACAAACACAAAGCAAGCAAAAAAAAAATAAAAATAAAGAAAATTTAGAAGAGCCAATTTTGTATTAATATAGATAGGCCTCTTTCGTCTCTCAGTCTCTTCTTCCCTGCGCAGGTATGTGTTTATCTAATCTCTTTTGCTGTTTATATTTTTTGTTTGGGTGATCTTTTGATTAATGTATGCGTGTTGTGTGTATGTATGTATGTGGGTTTGTTTTTATTTGTTTTTGTGTGGCGTATATTTGTGTATGTGCATTACTTCGCCAATTTTTAGATTTGGGGTTTTGTTTGTGCAGAGGAAGTCAAGGGAATGCAATTTTAGGGTTTTCTCTCTGTGCGCAGACTGCTTTGGATAAGGTGTTATTTAACGGGGAATAGAAAGCAGAGTTAGGGTTTGGTTTGGAGGTGCATTGCATTGGGTTGGGGTTGATTTTCTTTGCAAGGGTCAAATTTTATTTTCTTTGATCATATACACTTATACAGTGTTTGCGTTGAATGGGTAAATTTGCTTAGTTTAGGATGGCTTCTTGTGAAAATTCGGCTTTTGTTGACGGTCTTTTGTGTGAGTCTGTTACAGAGCAGCAGATGGGCTCAGAGATTTTGGTGCAATCTATTTCTGAGCTGCCCTCCTGCTCGGACGATAAGCCTTTACTTGATTCTAATGTGGACCCTACCAGTATATCAGGTAGGTCTCTGGGATTGTCTAGGAATGACAATGCTGATGCTGGTTGTATGAGCTGGGGTGAGATTGTAGATGTTGATATAGATGGTTTGATGGGTGAGCATGAAAATGCTAATGTTTCGGAACCGGGAAATATTTTGACCAGGGAATGGGGGCTGAACAGATGTTGCTTGACTGAGAGTCAGAATAATGTTGATAACTCAAATAGGGAAGGTGGGCCCCAAGGTGAGGATAGATCTGCTGGTTCATTTGGGGACTGTGAAATCCCTTTGGAAGTCATACCTCAGACTGTTTCACCAGGACATGGTATCCAACAGGATGAGCAAAGGTATGATAAGAGTGTTAGTTATCTGTTTTCTGAAGGGGTTAGGGAAGTTACGGAAGAGATGAAGAATGATATCCATGAACTAGTCTCTCCTTTACAGGGTTGTGAAATTCCTTCAGAATTAGCTGACATGGAAGCTTGTGGAAGCTCCCAACAAGAAGAGAAGGGTTTCAACATCATATCTGGTTCCTCTTTTGAAGCTGCTTGTGAGGAAAGTGTTGGTTTGGCCAGGATAGAAGCAGATTTGTGCAACAGGACATCACCTAAACGGGATGGTGGAATGCCTTCAGAAGTATTATATGCATGTGATTTAGTAAGTAATTGTGTCTGGAAGAATGAAGAGATGGAGGATAATGGTTTTAGTGGTCTGAATAGCCTCTCTACAGAAAGGACTACAGAGGTTGTTGAGACGAGGTGCAACCAAATCTTGCCTTCACAAGGTTTCCAGAGGACCTTGGAAAATTTACATATGCCTGATTCACCCAGTAGTTGCGCTCAACAGAATGATCTGAGGAGTGATAAGGTTAATGGCGGTTCCTTTGTTGAAAGGGCTACAGAATATTTGGAAGAGACAAGTGATGCTCTGCCAGATGAAAGGGCTGTAATTCACACCCAGATATTACCTGTAAAAGTTAATGTTTACTATTCTAAGGAAGGTTCTTCCAAAGTAGCCCCTGACTGCGTTATTGAGAACTCTGTTTCCATGCAGTCATGTCAAACCTTTGGGACTGCCAATAACAGTGTCAATGGGCCCTCTGCTGATGGTGTTACAGAGGTTGTTGAGATGGAAAGCCATATTGATGTGCACAATCAAATAGTGCCTCCAGAGGGTTGCCAGAGGGCCTTTGAAGGTTCGCATGTGTCAGATTCACCGAGTGTTTGCACCCAAGAGAATGGTGAGAAGAGTAATGATTTTCTCTCTGTCAAAAGGGTAACAGAGTTTGAAGAACAGAAAAGTGATGCTACAACCGACATAAAGGTTGAAATTGGCGCCCAGATATTACTACCGGAGGAAAAAGCCTCCAATCTGAAGGAAGTTTCTTCTGAACTAGCCCCCAAAAGTATTCATGAGAAATCTGTTTCTAAGCAATCGTTTCAACCTTTTGATATTGTCAACAGTGGTTCTTCTGAGAGGCTGGATGTACCAGATAAGGATTCTCCTGCTCATGTTGATTCTAGCACTTCATTTGACCGTTATGGAGAGATGGATCATGAAGGAAATGATAATGTCAGAGTTGATTGTGTTTCTAACACCAAATGTGTTGCATTGTCTTCTCGAAGGAGTGGCCGAAGCCGCAAGACTCAGACAAAAAGGGCTCCAAGGAAAGGCAGGAACACATCTAAAGTGTTAGACCCGCTTGGAAGTGTTGAAATTGTCTTCAAGGCTGCTGGAAGGAAGAGAAGCTGCCTTTCCAAACCAGCTCGTTCTTCTATCTGGGGATTATTGGGGAATGTTACACAATCTTTTGAAGAGAGTAACAGGCTTGAGGTCAGTGAAGGTCTGATTCAAGGATCACAGAAAGGAAGGGGTGGCCAAAGAAGTGGAAAACGGAATCCAAGTGGGGCTAGTGGAAACTCACGAGGGTCAAGGGGGAAATGCTGTGCTTCAACTAATCATGTTCGTTTGAAGGTTAAATTGGGGAAAGAAGTGGGTAAAAGTTCTTTCTATATCACGGTACCTGAGGTTGTTGATAACACAGCATATGAAAATTCTGTTGAAAAAGAGAATGGCATTGAGGGTAATTGGAATAAAGAAGCCACTCTTAGGGAGGATAAAACTTGTCCGGATGCTCCTGTTCTGGATGGAGATCTGGCTAATAAGGACTTGGAGAGTGTTGTTCTTACAGAGAATTCAGCTGAAGATGTGATAGAGAATTTTCCTGGGGGTTCATCTCATACAATTGCTGTATCATCAGGAGGATCTGTTGGGACTAACTATAGAGATCCTGGAACTTCACCTGATTCAGAAGTAACCAATTTAGTTCCGGATGCAGATGTTGAGGCAAGACCACTGGAAGATTCTAATGGTATTGTTTTGATTTCTGACAAGGCTTTTTCTGCTTCTGGAGACTTTATTGGCACTAAGAGAGGAAAGAAGAAACATAAAGTACCTCATGCGGAAAATTGTGTTCGGGAAGATGGTATACCGTGTCCAGCAAGCATAAATAAAGAAAAACCATCAAAACAAGATGGACGCAGACAGAATGTTAGTCAGGATTTTTGCCCCAGTGAGACGTTCACTTCATCCACCTGTGCAAATGCTTCAAGCAATTCATCAAGCGACATGGAATCATCTTTGGAGCCCTTGCGTTTGTCAGGAGAAACTGACCATGGAATTTCTAGAGATGTTCTCAAAGTTGAAATTGGTGCAGAAGCTAAAACACATTGCAATCTAGATGTAGGCTTAGGGTTATCAAAATCACAATCCTCAAAAACTAAGGGACTGAAGCCTCCGAAGGGCAGGTCCAGAGGCTGTGGCTCAGCAAGCAAGAAAGGTAATTCTCATAGAGTGAGGGAAAACCAAAAGAAGTCTGTTAATCAGAAGAACGCTATGGAGAAGGCTGTTGGTGATCAGGTTGCATTCAAAGTGGAAAGTCTTCCAGAATCAGGTACTTGTTTGTTATCAAAATTGTTTATGCATGTCTATGCTATTCATATGTGTGTGTGTGTATATATTCTTGTCCATCCAACCACTTCTTATTTTTGTCTCCACTGTTTATTATATGCATGTTTGAGCTGATTTTACATGCTTTAATGTTGCAGATGATCACTTAGTGGATGGAATTAGAAAAGCCAACTCTGTCAAGGATGCTGTATGCATAGGTGTTCCTAACTTGGACACTGTACCTGTTGACTTAGATAAGCAGTATGTACCGCCACGTAATGCTTGGGTGCTCTGTGATGATTGTCATAAATGGAGGCGTATACCAGCTGAGCTTGCAGATGTTATAGATGAAATAAAGTGCACATGGTAAACCATTCATTTCTCATTTAACCATACAGAATTTGTAAAAAGGGACAATTTAAGCATATGTTTTTCTTTTAAATATTGTTTTCTGTATTTTTATAGGATCATTAGAGTTTACCCTATGCCATGGTATTTAGAGCTATGGTTTAATACACTAGGATAAAGGGTGTTCACTTTGACGTTAAAAAAAGGGGTATTTGACCTTTGATTTAATAGATCCTTTGAGTTTTTGGGACTGTTTGGTCCAAACTATTGATGGTTGGTCTGTTATTGTTTCCTTATATTTGGAACTTGAACTGGAGTAGCTTTTAAGCCTACAAAACCAACCGTCTCCTAAAGTTATACGAATTGCTCAGATTTGTTTTTCTACTTAGGTTGGTATGATTTGTTGTCTTTCTTGATAGTTTTGTTAATAGCAATAATCGTATCCATTTGTTGTATTTTCTTGCTTGTGTAGACAAATGTGTGGTTTGTTCCTATTATGTGTATTAATCTCTAAATCTATTTTATGGAGGCGTACATGGGAAATATTTCTGTTAAGATTATTCCTTGGAACTTTAATCTAATATTGTACGTTTGATTCAATTTTGTAGGACCTGTAGAGATAATAAGGATAAAGCCTTTGCTGATTGCTCAATCCCTCAAGAGAAGTCAAATTCAGAGATTAATGCAGAGTTGGATATATCAGATGCCTCAGGTGACGAAGATGCTTCCGTCACCCGATTAAATTGTAAAGAATTGGAACGTCGGCGCCCAACAGGTATATGTTATTGATTTGTGATAGAAGTAAGATAGGGTTCAACTTTTGCTCTCTCTCTCTCTCTCACTCATTGACACTCATGGACATGCAAGTTTACACATATCTAGGATTTAATTCTAATGCTTATTTCGGTCTCAATGCATTGCAGTTTCCCAACAGAATGTTGCAAGCATCAAAACTAATCAGTTCCTTCATCGTAACCGTAAAACTCAGACTATTGACGAGGTTTATACAGGACTTAAATTTTTTCTTAACCTGATTATTTTAGTATTTTATGTCTGTAGCGTGCACATGCGAGCACACACACACACACACACACATATATATATATATCATATCTGTTTGAGTAGATTTGAGAGAAAAAGAGGAACCGCCTAATTGCCCTGGTGACAATAATAAGATTGCACATTCCACAGGGAAATGGCTCAGACTTTGATACGTAAGATGGCTGGTCCAAGCCATGTTTAAAGTTGGAAAATAAACCATTATGTGGAACTGACAGGGGGAAAGAATGGAGATGTGCTCAAACAGGGTGTAAACTTTTATTCTTTGCAGAAAAATGGAGTGGTGTGGGCAGGGGGGCCTACACCCCCCTAAGTATTTTATATCCTGACAGTACCCTAAATTTGAAAGCTTATCTCATCTGTTGTGGAAAAAAAACGCATGAATTTCTACAAGGCTCCTAGTCATAATTTTGCCTTCATCAGTAATGTGTACTGTAAAAATCTGATGAGATTTGTGGCTTTTCCGACTAGTGTACATAATTTTCCTAATTCATTTTTTTTCTCAATTTAATCAGATAATGGTTTGTCATTGCAAACCACCTTCAGATGGCCAGTTGGGTTGTGGAGATGATTGTCTTAATCGAATGCTTAACATTGAGTGTATTCGAGGAGCCTGTCCTTGTAGAGACCTTTGTTCAAATCAACAGGTATTTTAGCTTTTCCTTATAGCAATTTTTGTTTTATCGTGCAAAGGGAATTGTTTTAGTTAATAGATTTGTTTGCAGTTCCAAAAACGCCGATATGCCAAACTGGAGAAGTTTCGATGTGGGAAGAAGGGTTATGGGCTCAGGTTGCTTGATGATATATTTAAAGGGCAATTTCTCATTGAATATGTTGGAGAGGTAAATTGACAAAATTCAATTTTTATTATTTTCTCAATTTGTTTGGTTAATGCAATGGTGAATTCAGTGTAGAGAATTTATTAACTTTTAGTGCTTTGGTTGGAATACTAAGCTAAAATTACTTTTGATGTGTGTTTTTGGTTTTTAATCATAAATGCTAATATATAAAGGCACACCCAGCTTTGGCATGCCCGCACTTGATTCTTTCTTTATAAAAAAAAAGTCCAACTAGTCTGATTCACACCAAATTCTGACGCCAGCTTTTATGCACCTATCAACGCTAACTTGCTTATAACATTTAAACCTTGAAGCACTAACATCATGCCAGATAGTTGAAATTCACTTCTTACACCATTAGATTTTCTTTACTAATGCTCTCATAGTATCCATATTTGTTTGAACCACTTTACTCTTTTCTCTTCTTTTAGTATCTTTCATTTCTAAGATAGTTCTCCTCAAGTATCTTTCGTTTCTAAAGATGTTTCTTTTGGTATAGTCTTCTCAGATGCATTGCACATGCAGGGCTCTAGAATATAAGAAAATTCACCAATTTATGAAATGACTGAGCTTTAGGAAGTATCGGCTGCAGCCTTCCATTTGATTTTTTGTTTTTTTGTTTTTTGTGTTCATTTATTATGTGGAACAATGAAGTGTGGGTGAGGGCTCTCTTTTTGTTGCACGAACCTAGTTCATCACTCATTACAAAGTGATTGGAAAAAAAAATTACAAAATGAGGCACACAGCTTATTTCTTCCTTCAGTTCAGCAGATTTTGTTTATCTTGAAATTATCTATAGGAAGAAAACTTTCAGAGATAGAAATTTATGTGTGAGCGGATTTGTGGCTTCCTATGAGGGCTTATGTCAATTTATAAGAAAAGATAAAAAGTAGTAAAAATCTGTCACAGCTAATGGGTTAAAATATTCAGAGTGGTTTCAACTTCTGTTCTTGTACTCTAATTGTTGGTTTCAGTGTTTGATTGTGTGCACGATGTGTGTGTTATGTATGCTTATATGTATATGCACAGGCAATCAGATAGAATGTTACCCTTTATTTACCTGCTAAGATCTTTTAATACATCTTCCAAACAGGTGCTTGATACACATGCTTATGAGGCACGGCAAAAAGAGTATGCTTTAAAGGCTCACAGACATTTCTACTTCATGACATTGAATGGCAGTGAGGTTTGTATTTTTCTTGATTTATATTTACCTTTTCCTTCTGATGTTTCATCAGTAAACTTGTGATTAGCGTGAAAAGTTCTAGGTTTTCATCTCTAAAACATATTTAGTCATCATGTATCTTTGGGTCCTTAATCCTTTGTAATTTGCATGTCGCTATGTAGCCCCATAAGTATGCTGCATGATGCGATACTCAGATTGGTGTTATTGACTTAATGTGGCCTACTTGCAGATGCATAACAACATTTGGACTATACCTTTTCATTAATTTAATAGTTAGTAGGTTATATCAAGATAAGCTTCTGTTTCCTTTTTTTTTTTTTTTAACTTATGTAATTATATTAATTTTTCCGGACATATGTTCTTTGCAAATCTTATGTGAAAATAAGATAATTCGTTTGAATCTGCGTATTGGGTTGTATATAATGTTATACTGCCTTTTCTTTTCTCTTTTTTCCTGATTATCTTGCTTGTCGCATTTTAGTGCTATTGATGAGTTTTCCTTTTATTTCAGGTGATTGATGCATGTGCAAAGGGAAATTTGGGCCGTTTCATTAACCATAGTTGTGATCCTAATTGTCGCACAGAAAAGGTGAATGTTAATATGAGCAGATTAGTTTTATAAAGATTGTTAGATTCTTTTTGTTATATACTTGGTCTGGATGAGCCTTTTTTTACTTTTGGCAATAACGGCTTGTAGCCCAATCAGATTTCCCTCTCCTTGCCTCAATAAGGGATATTGCCCCTTAGTTACAAAGGACTTTGGTGTTGAGTTGTGCCAATTTGGATATACCACTAAGGGAAGTCCATATTTGTAGAATATATTTTATGGGTATGTTTATTGAATAGTTTCTCTTGCAGATTGTTTCCTACTTTTTTTTCTTCCTTTTCCACATGATTTCCATTTTTTGGACCTTTATTTTGAAAAGAATTGTTGGGCAAGTATAATGTGTAGAATTAATGGTTTATATTTTGTTTGGGAATGGGCTGTATGAAATCCTGCTAAGAGGACTGTTAAGCATGGACGTAGTGATGCATGTTTGTCACGTTTTTATGTTAGTGAGGCATATTCTGCATATGATCAATTTTCTTTCAATCGTTCCTTTGTATTAAATGTATGAAAGTTTAAGTCTCGTATAAATTCCTTAGAAAAACTATATATGAATGGATTTCATGTTCTTTGTTATAATAATTGACCCATTTCCTTTATTCTATATTTTTCTTTGGATCAACCTTATACTAGATTATGCATGTTGCTTACTTGTAATTTGCATATTTTATGGGATATTACATTGATCTAGTGTATGAATCATTGATTCGATAGTGATGTCGCTTCTCAGCCGTTACATTCATTTTGTATCTGTACAAGCTAGAGTAAAGTTTACGGTATAAGGATTGGGACATGAGATTAGGAAGTACACCTTTTGGGTATCCTATTACCATTGCCACGCATATCTAATATTTGGCCTTTCATTTTTTCTTTTCCTGTTTTTGGGATGCATTCGACATTACATCATTTCCTGTGCTTGTTGCTTAAGGAAGCTCATTTTTTGTTTGACTATTACTCTTCTTTATACTCTAAACTCCTTTTTTCCTGTTCTCAACAGTGGATGGTGAATGGAGAGATTTGCATAGGACTATTTGCATTGAGAGATATAAAGAAGGTATGCTTGCGCCTAGCACAGTTACTTTCATGCTTAATTTCTTTGTTAGAGGCATGATCCTGATGTTTGATTGCTTGAATTGCGTCGTAAACATAATTTGCATGGCTTCCAACCCTTTATAAGCAGGAAAAAATCAATTTTGAGTTCCACATTTATTTACCTTAAATGCTATTAAAGCTGAACATGACTAAGGGCTTCACTTTGTTGCTTATAAGATAAAGGGTAAACATTTTTTAGGTGGGGTTATTGAATAAATTTAGCTCCTTTTTGGATGAGCCATTTGATGTAGCTGCATTTTATTCAATTATGAAACATACACATCCTCTGACGTTTCTGTTTTGGAGTTTGATGATGTGTTATATGAGATAGATGTTTAACCTAGGTCGCTGCTGCCCTTTTTAGGGACTTTACTATGTCATTTCCACTTATAAGCATGCAATTCAAGAAATCCGTCCACATATGCAAAAAAAAAAAAATTGTAGTATGCAATTTTTGGGTTAAACGTTTTTTACTGGTCATCTCTTTGCGAGTTTATCATTTTAGCACCCTTGTCATCGATTGTTCTTATAGAGTTAACGATTGTATTGCTTGTCCCAACTGTAAAGCTTCTTCTCTGGAAAGATTATATTATTGGTTATTTTAATTTGCTTTGTTTTTATCTTCTTCTTTCAATCTACTTTTTCTTGTCATTGCTCTCTGTGTTCGTACTCACCATTTTGTATATATGTCCATATAATTATTTTTCAGGGTGAAGAGGTGACATTTGACTACAACTATGTAAGGGTTTTCGGAGCCGCTGCCAAAAAATGTTATTGTGGCTCAGCTCAATGTCGGGGTTATATAGGTGGTGATCCTCTTGATAGTGAAGTCATCATTCAAGATGATTCAGATGAAGAATATATCGAGCCCGTGATGATTCCAGAAGATGGTATATCTGAAAAGGTGGAGAGTGCATCTACAAATAAAGAAACGGATAAGTCAACAATTGCTGTTGGGGAATTGGAGTTTACTACACAAAGGGAGGAGTCTGTGAACCCATCTGAATCTGTTGTTTTGCATATACATGATTCACTGGAACTGGAGCACTCAAGACAAAAATTACCATCTTCTGTCCAACCAGTTGAAGCTTCCGAACATAAAGAAGAAACTAGTAGACCCATGTCCGTTGTGCAGCAGGAGATTTTAAGGGAAAATGAGACTAAAGAAAAATCCTCATCCTCCTTTGAAAGACTAGAGATTGCTTCTCCAATAAAAGTGCTTAGCAAGTCTTTATCTGATGGCATTGATGCTAACAGGAAGTCCAAGTCTGACACTACTGAAGATAGGCAGGTTTCTTCTAAAGTGCGTCCTAATGTGAAAACTTCCCGTTCATCCAGTTTTGTGAAGAAAGGCAAATTGAGGATTATCCCAAGTGGTAACAAAATTCAAGTGGCAGCCAACAAATCTCATGTGCTTTCTATCAAACCCAAAAGATTAACAGAAGGTTCAGGTAAGGGATTCTTTGTATACTTGTTTTTTTAGAAAAAAGAGTGATGGATAATTGATTAGTTGAGGCTTGATGCTCTTCAATGCTTGCAGTGGAGGAGAAGCTTAATGAGCTGTTGGATGTCGATGGAGGGATAAATAAACGGAAAGTAAGTAGCTATGCCATTTTCTATCTGCTAATGCACTTCATTTTGTGGGTTTCCTTGTCATACTATTGTTCTATTCTGCATTGGAGCATTATGGACCTGTACATTGTCATAATACACCTTGCATTGTTTGGGTTTGTTTTTTAAACCTGTGTGCTGGTCCATCTCTGCTACTGAGCACACTGCACCATATTTTCTTTTTAGTATTTTCCTTTTGAATGTTACTTCTGAAGCCTATTGCTGGAATTTTCCAAAAGCAGTTAATAATGATCATGATCATAATATTTTCTTCAAGCAATTAGCCTTGACAACCTCTCTTTTTCTAAATTTTATTCTTATAGGTTGTCTTTGATGTTGGTAGTTCATGTATGCATGGTTTTTTCTTACAGGATTCCACTAAAGGCTACTTGAAGCTTCTGTTCCTAACTGCAGTATCCGGTGATAGTGGCAATGGTGAAGCAATTCAGAGGTTATTTGAAATCTTTTACTTCATTTTATTGTCATGTGTCGTAATATTGTTCACTTAACAAGTTTCAGTTATTGTCGTTTAGATGAAGTGTTTAGTTGACAGTTCTCCAGTAAAACCCCTTTTTTTTTTCTTTCTTTCAGCAATCGAGATCTTTCGATGATCCTTGATGCGCTTTTGAAAACAAGGTCACGGGTGGTTTTGATTGATGTAATAAATAAAAACGGTGTGTATCCTTCCTTTTGTTGCCTTTTCTGCTTATCTGTATCCCCTTTTTGGGTTGGGAATGGATGAATTAATTAATTGTGCCCTCATTTGCTTCAAATTGATGAATCAAATTTTATTTTTTTTTGGGTAGGTTTGAGAATGCTACACAACATAATGAAGAAGTACAGAGAAGACTTCAAAAAGATACCAATCCTCCGGAAGCTTCTGAAGGTTCTCTCTCCCTCTCTCTCTCTCTCTCTCTCTCTCTCTCTCTCTCTCTTCATGTGGAGTGGCTTCAGGGATTTAAGAAAATTGATAGAGAGAACATTGCTTTATTAATATTTTGGCATTCAGCAGACTGCTGACTAATGTTATCCTCGCAGGTCCTAGAGTATTTGGCTGTAAAGCAGATACTTACGTTGGAACATATTACTGGAGGTCCTCCTTGCCCTGGAATGGAGAGGTAATTATTTGTTTCTTCATTGAAGATCCTTTATTAATTCTCTTTTCTCCTTTTTTTTCTCGTTTATTGGGTGGCTATGTGAGAATGGAAGTTGGTTTCAGATTTAGTGAACGGAAGTGTTTTGGACAAATTTTTCTAATTGCGTAAAAAAAATAATTTATATTTAACTTTTAGCTGTGTTGCTTATTTCCTGAAAATTGTGTTTCTCTGCAGCTTTATGGAGTCAATGCTATCACTGACAGAACACAAGGACAAACAGGTCTTGTTTTGATAATCAGTTTAGATTCCTTAATCATTTAGTATGTTCTTCTGTTAATAGAAATAGTTGCTTAGGGGCTTCATTTGATGTTTTCTATAATATGTGTCCTGATGCATCAATGAATGAATATAACCATTCTGAGTTTAAATCGGTTGAGTATTTTACAGGTCCACCAAATAGCACGGAACTTTCGAGATAGGTGGATCCCTAGACATCTCAGAAGACATGGCTTTGTAGACAGGGATGATAGCAAGATGGAATTTAACAGAGGTTCAAACTGCAACAGATTATCCACATCACATGATAATTGGCGTGATCAAAGTGGAAGGTCTACTGACACTATAGATAGTATCAAGCAATCAGTGCTTTCAACGACTTCTGTGAGTACGGGTGTCCAGGACTGTTCTGCACCTTGTACAGGTGGATGCCCAACCAGTGTGACAAAAGTTCGCAAGCGTAAAAGCCGATGGGATCAGCCAGCAGAGACAATCCCTGATTCAAGTTCACTGCAGAACAAAGAACAGAAGACTGAGTCTGGATTGCATAGACCTAGTCCATTGTCTGGGACAGGTGAAGTGGCATTGCATTTAGAGAGGGTGAGTGGCGACGACGGAAATTGCTCAAGCAGTGTGCATGATAACTCTCAGCAAAATGATGGAGCTCAGATCAACCTTGAGGATGTTCCTCCTGGGTTTTCATCTTACATTAGAACCCCAGCGGTTTCATCTATTGCTTCGTCATCATTTTGTCCTTTGAAGTGTCCTGCTGCAGTTATAGGGCATCCACAAGAGAAATTTGTTTCTCGCTTATCTGTCTCATATGGATTTCCACTGTCAATGATGCAGCAATATGGGACACCACATGCTGAAATTGTAGGGACTTGGGCTGTTGCACCTGGCATACCTTTTCAGCCTTTTCCACCATTGCCCCCATTTCCCCGACATAAGAAAGACCCTTCTCCTTATCCTACCGTCAATCATGTATCAGGTAATCAACCTGCAGGAGGACAACCGGACTGGTGTGTTCCTGCAACTTCTCAGTCTGAAGAAAGCACTCCAAGCACAACTGGTTCCAATCAGGCAGACTTTGGCAGTCCATGTGCAAACAATCAATATTCATCTAAACGAGTTAGGGAATCCTCGAATGATTTGGGAAGGAGATACTTCAAGCAGCAGAAGTACTGGAATAATACAAAATTGAGACCCCCATCTTTCAGCGACCGAAACGGGTGGGGATGTACTGGAAACAACTCCAGAGGTGGGACAGACAGCATAGGCGTAGGACATGTAGCAAATGAGCTTAGTACTTCATATTGTTCAGAGGATTTAAGCTATAGGGTGGAGAAAGCTGGGAATAATGTCAATCAGCATTCACATCACCATTAATCAACATTCATTCGTAGGATGAGCTACTTTTGCTTTATACCTCAATGTGTTCCCAATTCTTTTGTTTCTGGGTTTATTTAAATGAAATTTTTATTCAATGTTCAAGTCTTGGAATTGAAGTTATAGTACTAAGACCTCATGAAAAAGATGCTCCTGTCTGGTGATGTGCTCTTATAAAATATTGATCCATCGACTAACACCTCAAAGAGGTATGTCATCTTTTATTTACATTATAAGGCTTATGAATGATTTTTTAAAGATATATGAAAAGGCATTTATCAATGTTGAACCCCCTTCATAATGTTCCCCTTGTCTTCTTTATTATAATTTTTTTTTAAAATTATAGGATTGTATGACATGCATTAATCTCGAAAGCATGATTTATATTTTATATTATTAGGTTATCTTCTCATGTAATATAGTAACCATGAGCTGTAATATTAATAGAAAGTTTGCATCTCTCTGGTTGATTTGTAGAGTTAATTGGTTAGTTTATTATGTTATTATTGCCTGTTAGGTTAATTGTGTTCAGATCTGCCTTTTCATCATCTCTGATTAGTTATCGAGGATGAAAATGATTTATGTATTGTTTGGTACTTTTGCAACGTTCAGACTGAATACAAATGGGTGTTTCAACTGTAATAAGATTTTACTGTACCACTTATCCATCCTCGTTATGATTTACTAGTGTGGTTCCTTTTCTTTTCTGCTCTTGTTTACTTGTTTAAAGTTATTAGGGTTAACTGTGTTGCAACATCTGGAATCTTATACTTTAAGGATAGCAATTCTTGTTAGAGTCGTTTATGTGATTTCGTAATTGTGTAATTTGTGTTAATTACTGATCAGATTATAGTTAATCTGTGTAATTACTCATGTAACATGACTCATTAGTATTTCAACATGTTTATATTTGTGTTGTGTTGGAAAATGGATAGACCGAGAACTCACACTACCCATTAAGAAACAAGAAAGATCAGTCATTTTTTGTCATGTCATATATAACACCAAACTTGAGTTAATCCGTATTCAACACTAACTTGACCCGTGTATTATCCTTGTTAACTAATCATATCATATACAGGTTTACGCCAAGTAATGGTTAATCCGAACTGGTTAACAGGTTCGTGCTGCTGAGTAATGGTTAACCCTAACCCGATCCGGTTAACTTTCGGTCCAATTTGAATATTGCTACAAGTTGCCACCCCTTCTTATTCAGTCTACTGGCATCAAAATCAACTTCAATTTTCCATCAACGCTAGCCATCAGAAAGCTTCGCAAGACCTACAATAAATAAAGTATAAATATGCTTCTCTATTAATTATTTCGAGTATTTTCTACCCGAGAAGAACAGATCTCCAGATATAGTATCAATTATTGCTCAATCTCCTCTAAAGAAGGGTGATTTTTTAAAAAAAATGTATAAAGAAAAGTACATGCACTGTATTCTTCTCTCTTTTTTCTTTCTTTTTCCAATCTAATGCAACTGAGCCATTTACAGCATGGGAAGAATACCATGCATAATTCATCAGAATTTCCTTAGCATGGTTCTGATGTGAACTATGCACCATGTTTTCACGAATGTTTTGTGCTTCCTCCAGCCACAGAAATGCTTCCCAATCACCTTCTTATAACTAGGCCTCTGCTGCACCATGATCCAGTATTTAGCCATGTTCGGCCGGCCACCTATATACTCATCCTCCAAATTCAAGATCACTAACCGTGCGAGCACCGGAATGAGCATCACATCTGCCATGCTAAACTCTTTCCCGGCTAAATATGCCGTTTCATTCAGCTGTGTTTCAACTTCATCAAGAAGTCTTATTAGGTGTTCCTTGTCCTGTTTCAAAACATCCGGGTTTTTCAACTTTTCTTCCGTCTCATATGCTTCTTTTAACTTCTTGTGATAATCAGCTGCCAAATCAGAAGTTTCTGCCATTCGAGCAATGAGCACCTGCCTTAGGAATTTAGAGACGTAACGACGGTGCTTCTCTGGGATGTGACAAAGTGTGAAAAACTTGGGGTTCCATTTTTGTATCTTATGCATCCATTCAATGACTTCACTGCTGCTTAATGGGATGTTCTCATCGCCTGATGAGACTTTTGCAATTTTTTCTAAATATCTGGAAAAACAGATAGATAGCAGTTCAAAAATCTTTTACATTGTCATATTAAACATGCTTTGGGAAACAAGAAAACACTGCTTAAACATTGAAATAGAAAATTTGAGGAATTCAGTATGATGCAAATCTAAAGTGACTTCCAAACTCAAAAAGAGTGAAGTATGTAACATACTGAATGATCTCAATCGTGTCGAAAATGACATGGCCGCCGTTCTGGAAAACCGGGAGTTTTGCGGTCGAATTCATCCTGAAGAATGAGGCATCCATGTTCTTGCCTGTTACAGGATTGACATGGAATGATGTATAATCAATGCCTTTTTCCTCCAAAGCAAGTCTCACTCTTTGGCTGTCCAATGAGAATGGGTGGTGATATAACTGCATGGTTTTGTTACCGCAAGCAGTATGAAGAAATTGGGCTCTTTTGTTCTGTCTCTGAATGCTGAGTTTCTGCAAATGGTAAGAAAATGTCAATTAACATCTTCCACAGTAGCTTCAAGCATAAAAGCCCAACACATGATGTAATTAAAGACAAACCAAGCTTCAATTTCTATTGCAAAACTTTGCTTCCCAAAACCCATTAAGAACTGAAAATCCACACCACCAAAGCAAATCACACAGCACTACTTTAATCAACTCAACAGAAAACATATCAGAGCTCAGCATACCAATCTGACCATGTCCATGACAACTCAAAAGTTACAGATTTGAAAGCTCAAGCTTCCCAAAATTCAAGCTTGAAGCTTCCAAAACTCCCAGTGGAAAACAAATAATTTGCAGACCAAAACTAACTGCAAATTAAGACCCCAATAAAACTTTTTGACAAATACAGTCAAATTCATAGCTTGATTCAACTCCCCCCCCCCCCCCCAAAAAAAAAAAAAAAAAAGCTTTGCAACAAAAACAAGAAAGAAATTCAATTGACAATAACTTGACGATAGGAAATAGTGATTGAGAGCTTACCCAGAAGATGACAGAAAAAGAAAATAATAAAAATAAACTGCCTATTTGGGCTAGGGTTTTTGAGAACTCTGCAGGCACACGAAGAAGCTTTTGACCTCAAAATGGGAAAATAGAAAAAGGTCAAAAGGGAATTTTGGTTATTGAATTTGAAAGCAAGGCAGTGAGGAAGGGAACAAACAATCACAACTGGGTGGGACTGGGAAGGACTGTTCAACTGTAATATGTGCTTCCAAAGTTGCAACTGGAAAGTGCACAGGCAACTATTTGGTACCTTTACTCGCTCAAGTAGGATGGGCTACTGTACTTTCTCCCTCTCATTGGACACGTGTCAACCTGTACTTTTTCCAGCTTGACTTTATGACGTCATTCACATGGTCAACTAGATCACGATCTTTCTGTCGGATTAACCACGTGTGTAGTATACGTACCTATATCCCCTCCTTTTTTCTCTCATTCTTTTCTTCTCTCTTTTGTTGCAAAGTTGGGCACAAAATTAAAAAAAATTCTAAGAAACTATAACATGCGATTCTTTATGAGTCCAAGAAAAAATGCGCAATTCTATGGAACATGATTTTTCAAGTAACATAGGTCCGAAAGTTACCTGCAAAATTTGATAGACTTTATTGGCGGTGAGGGGGCACCGATGTGGTGTCGGTTAATAATACTTTACGAGTATGTTCGTAATTTTGTAAGATTTAACTATAGTAGGTTTAGGGTTCATAATATATTGTACATTGGTTAGTAGTGGAGGTATTTATAATAACTTGGGAGGGATATACGTCTACTAGGAATATTATAAACCTACTTGTTTGTAATCTCAAAGATAAAAAAGAAGCTAATGACTATCTTGCTCTTAGCTTTTTTAAGCTAGGTTTAGACCTTTCCCTTCTTGTTGAGGAAGGAAATGTTCGAAACCAGTAACTACTTGAGGGGTTGGTGGGGCTTGTTTATTGTCGCTCTTTATTCAAAGCTATTGATCGTCTATGCGCGAACTTAGTTTTTTATTTCTAATTTGAGTTATTTGGGTTTGTTTTTAGTATTGGGTTGTGTGTAACTTGTTCTAGGGGAACTAGGGTTTTGTAAGGGAGCGTATAAATACATAAGTTTATGGTGTTAGTCTTTGTGTGTGATCAAAGTATTTGAGGGTTTTATCTCCATGATTTTGAAATACTATGTGAGAGAGAGACTCAATCAAACCACCAAACATGGGTTTGAATATTTGTTTGAGTAAAGAAACTTCGGGCTCCATCTAACAACTTATATATATTGTCTGTTGGGCTTGAGCTTTAGGCCCAGGCAATTGCTTTTCTATATTTTATTTTATTTTATTTCTGTTTTGGATTTATAATCACGTGCATGGATGATGGAAAGGGCTATATACCAACTCGTGGGTGCCCAACATTAAATTTGAGGATTTATGAAAATTACAAATTGACACTTAACTAACAAAATCATGGCCACACTCACCGTCACCTTGCATGCTTAAATACTTTGATAACGGTAATATATACCTTACTGCTGGTTAGCTATTTAATTAGCCTATGATTAAGACCCAAACCCAAAAAGATCTCAAATCGAAAGTGGAGAGGGATCTACATCTATCATTAATTTTCAATTCAAATAAAGGGGGGGTCACATTATATATCATAATCTAGGCGACAAGGAACATGGCTTCTTTTTTATGAGCCCACTATGGGTAGCAAGGTAACATGGCTTCTCATGACTTTGATGGATTTGATTGGAGTTTGGATTTTGGAGAATTGGTCTAATCTAAATTGCAGCTTCATTAACTTTTCTTTTTTTCTATATTATGAGACTTGTTATCCAGACTCTAAAAAAGTCATACTATATGCATGATAATTTTTCGAGAATGTGAATAATGACGATAAGTACTAAACCCCAAGACGGTTAATCCTATATAAGAATCGTTTTGGACACTAAGCAAAGAATCAACACCAAAAGTATGAGTAACCTGATAAATAGTATTTTTTGTGTAACGAAATATGAAAATCCCTAATAGAAAAGAGAAATTATATTAACGACGGAACTTTGCTTATTGAGGATCATACTAAACTTGTAGTATCTTCAATGAAACTCATTTCATTATTCATTGCGATTGAAATTAAGGCAGGCCACCAACTGCCAAGTTACGTTTCGTTTTCAAGTAGTTAAAAATGTTTTGAGGTAGTTAAAAATGTTTTGAGTTAGTTGGATGTATATAGGGCGGGCGGGAAGCTTATTAGTGGGTTTGCCGCTATTGCTTCATTTTCTTTGTTTGGTTAATGTGTCATTTTGGGTAAACTCAACACCCCATTTAATTAATTAAGTAATATTATTAGGAGCTTACAACTCTAAGCAATTATTATTACAAGTAACCGCCGAACCAAACCATTTCGTAAACATGAGCTTCTGTCTTTTTTGCTTCTTTTCCTGGTCTTAGGCAGAGCAGATATGAGAACGATAAGCCATTTGGTAATTAATTTCCTAAAAACTAAGTACGGATGTGGAATTTTAAATCCATTTGGGTTTTGTGGGCAATGTGATGAGTATTTTACAAGCAAAAACGTCTACACTCTACAGCAAGGACCTTGTTTTGAGGCATAAAGCAAGTGCATATTCCAATTTTCATTGTGCCCAACAATTTTTCAGAGCTCCCAAGATTGACTTTTTGTAGGGGAAAAAGGTAAATAAAAAAGTCTGTGTTCTTCACGCAATACAATGTACCTAATTAATCAATCGGGTCAATGTGCCATGAATACTGAAGTCAAGTGGTAGCGTCAAAGTGAAAATATAGTAATGTGTGGAAAAAGAGAAAAACTTAGTTACGACGGGATAGTGCGATTTTGGTATTTCAGCAAATAATATTATGTTATGCGGAATTATTAATACGTTTGTTATAATGTTATTAGCAAAAGATAGTAAAATAATATTATTCTCATTTTATGTAAGTATTTCTTGTGAAAAAAGGGTTTGGTAAGAAATAGATAGTGACAAGTCAGTTATTAGTTTCGTCATATTATGTTGTATGTATGTATGTATGGTGGTGATTTTGCAACTTGTAAGAGTTGTGCTAATAGAGCAATGCATGGCTAATGATCATGGTAGGGGCCGTAGGGTTTAGGACATCATTGCATCTGGCTTTGGAAAACAAATAAGTTTAGAATAAATTGAGATTTCTAAGTCAAGTGATTCTTTAGTGTCACACAATAGTTTTGTATCGATTTATATTCTAAATTTATAACGTATTAACCAAGTAGTCTGCTACATGCAAACCCAATTAAGGCCTAATCAGTTGACCCTACCCCTCTTGGCCAATTAATTTCCCTTAGCTCCTTATGCCCATTTTTCCAGCTTTGACTCCCTTGAGATAATTACCCATAACAAGGGGTGGGTGGGTAGGAGGTGTGAAGAATTTTTAGTGACAAAGTAATAAGTTTGACCCTATGAGCCTAGAAGTGGTTGTTTATAGGGTTGGTCGCTGGCATTTTTCTTCCTTTAGTTACTTAGACTAGGAAAAATTTAAGGAGATTCACTATTATACCAAATCTATGGGCCCAAATTATAAAAATACCTCATATAAAATGGATTTTAGAAACACACCCAAAGCCTATTTACAACATAACAAAGAGACTTTTAACTTCTTATAAATTACAAAACTGCCATCAATTTCTTAAAACAAGCCCAATCCCAAAATCTCATAAAAATACCCAAAACACTCAATAGGACATCAAAGTAATTTAATAATCAATATTAAATTCAATAAGGCCAGCTATTATTTTTGAATTTTTTTTATAGGAATTCAATGGTGTATGGTTTATTTATAACATTAGTGCTAAGAATGGGTATATCACTAAATATCTCAAAAATCTATTGCACCTGTTATGAATTCATGTTCAAATTATGAAAATTTGGTGTATAAAAGTTTTTGAATTCAATGTATAATAAACTAAACTAATTAAGATTTTGTGTTATTGAATGAGCTCACAACATGATTAATCCCTTGAGTTGACTCCTTTACCTAATTTCTGACTATGAATTGATAGCATAACGTGATGAAAATATACTTAATTAAAAATATATATTTAAAAAGAAAACATATCGCATCTCATACATTGTATCATGGTAGGGGCCGTAGGGTTTAGGGCATCATTGCATCTGGTTTCGGAAAACGAATAAGTTTAGAATAAATTGAGATTTCTAAGTCAAGTAATTCTTTTGTGTCATACAATAGTTTTGTATCGAAATATTAATTTTATACTCTAAATTTGTAACGTATTAACCAAGTAGTCTGCTACAGGCAAACCCAATTAAGGCCTAATCAGTTGACCCTACCCCTCTTGACCAATTAGTTTCCTTTAGCTCCTTATGCCCATTTTTCCAGCTTTGACTCCCTTGAGATAATTACCCATAACAAGGGGTGGGTGGGTAGGAGGTGTGAAGAATTTTTAGTGACAAAGTAAAAAGTTTGACCCTGTGAGCCTAGAAGTGGTTGTTTATAGGGTTGGTTGCTGACATTTTTCTTCCTTTAGTTACTTAGACTATGAAAAATCTATTGGACCTGCTACGAATTCATGTTCAGATTATGAAAATTTGGTGTATAAAAGTTTTTGAACTCAATGTATAATAAACTAAACTAACTAAGATTTTGTATATTGAATGAGCTCACGTCATGATTAATCCCTTGAATTGACTCCTTTACATAATTTCTAACTCTGAATTGATAACATAACGTGATAAAAATATATTTAATTAAAAAGAAAACATATGGCATCTCATACATTGTATCTCATTCCCATAGACTAATATGTACTTTTGTCACCCAAGTAAACCCCACCATTAAACAATAAGCATATCTTAACGTATCCTAGTGATTAGAAATATACTTGCTTTGTGTACCCAACTAGCTAGATGCCATGATGGAAATCGGGGTAGCTAGAATTTGCCCTGTCATCAGGCCCGCAAATATATATATATATATATATTTGCGTCGCAGATGTGATTGGTGTAGGACCTATGATCCGCACATCCACTAGAACTATTTAGCTTAAAATATTATATATTATCTCCATGCGTCCATAATTTTTTTTTCTTACGAAGTTGGGTCCGATCATTGTACCTACTGCGAAAAGTTCGGTCTCGTCTCATAGAATCCTGCTCTTGGTGAAAAGACTTGTTATCTCTAATATGTTAAGAGTCATTTCATGCAATTGTAGTCATTTTTCATCTAATTTTATTAAAACACATTTAAGTACAAGTAAACGTTATTAGTGTAGCAAATCCGTCCCCTTCTTGATAAAATATCAATATACTTAATAATGCATAGTGGTGGTAAAAAATCACTTAATTATTAATCTCTTGTAATATATTATAAAATATATGACATAGCAATGCAATTGCTGTAATTAGATTAGCAATGGTCCTTTCAGTTGAAGATGAAAAATCTAGTAGAAGTAATTTTGAAATTTTAACCCCTTCATACTAAGAATCCTAACTCCGTCACTAGTGATATTGAATCAAGGGATATTTAGTGATATACCCATTTCTAGCACTAATATTATAAATAAACCCTACACAATTGAATTCCTATAAACAAACCCAAAAAAAACCCAAAAAATGATAGCTAGCCTTATTGAATTTAATATTGATTATTAAATTACTTTGATGCCCTATTGAGTGCTTTGGGTATTTTTATGAGATTTTGGGGTTGGGCTTGTTTTAAGAAATTAATGGCAGTTTTGTAATTTATAAGAAGTTAAAAGCTTTTTTGTTATGTTGTAAATGGGCTTTGGGTGTGTTTCTAAAGTCCATTTTATATAGGGTATTTTTATAATTTGGGCCATATATTGGGTATAATAGTGAATCTCCCTTGAATCAATTCTTTTATGATCACTTGATCAGAAAAGAAAAAAATTATGATCACTTGGGTTATTGCTTGTCATTTTCATCACGTGAAACAACTCTAACATTAATCCACCGACAGAAGGAGCTGGCCTTGAAAAAAAAAAAAAAAAATTCTTATTGCTCCTAAAGCACACATTGGCTACAACTATTAACAATATCCCCTCCAAACAGTGGAGCACAAAAATAGGCATAATTCCAGCACTAAAGACTAAACATGAGGAAGCTGCCTATGGACCCCTTTGAATTATGTTAGGACCCATAATTTTAATCCTGGTCACAATTGGACCTAATTAAAATAAAATTTAAAAAATAAACCCACCCAGTTGTTCTTGTTGTTCCATAATTTTTGGACGTATTATCTTTCAGAATAGTCCCTTTCTTTCTCCACTAGTACGGTTACACAGCGTCACTTCACTTTCTTGCTTCACCTAATTCTATTTATTTATTTTAAATAACATTATTATACTGGTGGAAATTAGGAGGCACGTGGCGGAGAGCCCTCTGGGCCACGTGTTAGGACAGCACCGTTGGCTTTACCGATAAAAATTAAGCGCCGCTGCCCACGTGTATGAGGTCTGATTGGATGTCACGTGATAATAGTTATATTTACACGCATTGAATAGAAGGAGCGCAGCGTGGCACTGTAAAAAAAAAAGTTGTTTTCTTAGGCTGTCACACACACGGGCATAGTTATTTTCTGCCACCGACCGTAATTTAATTGAAAAGTGGATCTGTTTTCACCTAACCCTAAATATTTTGATATGTAGACAACGAAATAAGGATTTAAAATAATTGATGTTACGTGAAAAAGGGAAGATTGAGCAGGAGGGGAAGAATAAATGGTTTGTCTAGAAGCATGAATGGGAAATTATCATAACTCATGCTTGTTAGGTTAGTTTAATAGTAAAAGTTGTACTCGGGAACAACGATCGTAATACTGTGACGTGGTGTTATCAATTTATCTATGTAATTCATTGTATTATAATATTTGAATTAATAATATTATATAAAAATTTATTCGGTTTAACAAAATTTGAACTAAAAAGAATTCATTGTGATAAAATGAGGTATTTTGACTGTTTTTCATGATTGAGTAAAATTCTTAACCAGGGATTATAATTGGTCGTCGTCAAATTATGGCAATCATAAAGACAAGTACTGGAGGTATATAACTCCGGCCTAGAGAAGGTTCGTCCCTCATATTAAATGAGAATTGAATTTATCATGTAGTGACCTCCATCCCTATGTATCATTTCATTTTGTTTGATATGATATTTGTTGTTGATGATAAAAAGATAATCACTGAGGAACGATCTATTAGTGTAGTGGTTTAAAGTAAATATTCCTCCAATGAAAGATCATGAGTTCGAGTCCTAGCATTCGTATAATGTGTGTGAATTTAATTTATATATTATCGCCCATCTTAATAGGAAATGATCTAAATAAAAAAAAAACCGAACAATATATAAGTTATCTCAGTTTATTCTTTAATCTAGGAAGATAATGCCTTTTTATTGTATTTTAAAAAATTTCAGCTGTAGGAACCGAAAAATAATGTCACCCCTTGAATTTTTCAACAATTTTAAAAACATACAAATATAAAATTGCAACCACAATACTCTAAGAATCCCTCTATTCATGATTTCACTTGCTATATATTGATGAAGGAAAAAAAACAGTGTGTAAACCTTTGTCACTCTACTTTATGGCCTGACTTTCAGCAATTACACGGCATTAAACAACCAAAATCCTATTAGAAAAAGGAGACCAGCATAAAGTAGAGACTAAGATGCTTTCTTGACTAAATCATTAGCGTCATCTTTTTCGTGATGGTCCATTCCTTTTGGCTAATGGTCACTATAACATGTTATATATATATATATTTCATACCTTATACATAAATTTAGCATACGTAGGTATATCAATTTATAAAGTACGCGTGGAGTCAACTTTCCTTATCACAAACTCATGCGTGTGTATTTTTCTTTTAAAATATACAAGCAAGATTAGGGGTCGGGAATCAAATACAATACTTTCAAGTGTTGGGATAAACAACACTTCTTCTAATCACTTCAGTCGTAAATCTCTTATCACAAGTTTATATAATTTTTATAAACTCCTAACTAATTACTCTCTTCAAATTAATTTGGATTGGCTAGTTGATATAAAGTCATATATATTTGGCCAAAAAAATTTAAAAAAGAAGTTGATAGATTCGTCGGTCATACAAATCAATCCAAAAGCTAGGAATATAGAAAAGTGAATAACAATAGTGTAAGTACCTCCAATGCTATCACATTCAGTGTCGAATAAAAAGTCAATCCATCTCATATGCCCATGCTCTACCCATTTATTAAGACCCATGTCGTTCTCATTTACCTCCCCATGTTCACCCAATTTATATCACATCCAGAGACTAGACCTAATTATTCCTTTTTCTTTCACGTAAGTGTAAGGTTTATCTGAAATTTAGGAATGACATGACATCTTTCACGAGTGTTCAAAACCCATTAAATAGAGTTTTTGCATGTTCAGGAAAAGAAAAACAGGTTTTGCATTTCCAACTATGAATGTGGGTTTCTTGTTATAGTTATCGTCTTTAAACTTCAATGGCACGTGTATTTACATTACAAGTAATAAGAAAGAAGAAAAGAAATAATTTCCATTCATGACTTTTTTGAAAACGAAATCTCGTTGATATTCTCGAATAATATGAAAAAAATTGTCAAAACCAATTTAAAATGTGAGAAACTTACTTGTTCAAAATAACAAAAAAATGAATTGAGTCGAATTATAAATAAATCACATACTACCACGTCATTTGTTGAATAAAAAATATATATATATATATTTTTTTTAAAGGTAAGTTTTTTAAGCCCATTCCATTCCCGTCTAAGTCCATGTGCGTTGCAGGTGGGCCAACCCAGAGATCCAATCGCCATAAACAAAACCTTAATCACTTGCACAGAAAGCTATTAACCAATAATAATAACTCGCGGTTGAAGCAGCTCGATCAGAGTAAACTAAACGTGAGTTGAATTAGCGGTAAAAGTAGGACCGCCCTGTAGCCTTAAATTGCTACGCTTTCCTTTTCTTCTACTGGTATGACTGCCATTTGCGAGCACCTGAAATTGAAAACCAAACCAACGACGGTTAAAGCCAAGCTAAGCCAAACCAACCCATCTCTCATTCTCTCTCTCTCTAAGCCTCTTTTTAAGCCTCTTGACATGAATTCACAGCACCGGCAACGGAAACACAGAGCCGCCGGAAACTGACCCAGATACCAAAACGACATCGCTTGGACTCTGACGCATTGTAGCACTTGAAAATGGTACAAGAGAATTATGGTGAACAAGCAGAGATGGAGAGCTCTGGAGGCCGTTCGGTTGTGGTCGGAGTGAAGCTGGACGCCAAGAGCAGAGAGCTGCTTACTTGGGCTCTGGTCAAAGTGGCTCAGCCTGGTGACCGTGTGATTGCTCTGCATGTTCTTGGGAAAAATGGTGAGTGAAATTTAAGTGAAAGATTTTTGCTTTTCTTTGTTTTTTTAAAACTAACTGGTTTTGATGAATTGGGTATGTGTAGAAATTGTGGATCAAGATGGGAAGTCGTCGCTTCTTTCCCTCGTCAAAGCGTTCGACTCTGTTCTTGCCGTCTATGAAGGTTTCTGCAACTTGAAACAGGTTCATTTCTCGCAAATTTTTGTTCTTTTATTCGTTGGGATTTTGTTGTCCTTTTGTATATTTTGTTATATCCTCTGGTTGTTTGCTTAGAAAAAGAAAGAGTGAAAGCACGAATCATATTTTCTTTTATGTTTTCCACTACTTGAGAAGTTAAAGTTTCAAAACAATTAAGCCAAGTTTTGCGTCAGTCTCAGTGCATTGGAGAGTTTCATCATTTTTTCAGTGGCCTAACAGAAAGTTAAAAAGTTGGGATTTTGGTTGAACATTTACAGGTGGATCTCAAGCTTAAAATCTGCAGAGGAGCATCAGTCAAAAAATTTTTAGTCAGGGAAGCAAATTCTTATACTGCAAGTAAGGTTATAGTGGGGACTGCTCAGAACCACCATAAAATCCGGTCATCGACCACCGTTGCCAAGTACTGTGCTAAGAAACTGTCCAAGGATTGTGGGGTTCTTGCTGTAAATAATGGGAAAGTTGTGTTTAACAGAGAGGGCTCTCAAACAACTTATTGTGACCCCCAAGGTATTTAGATTTTTTTTCTTCTTCTAATTTTGGGGTGCTTTCTATGGTTTTTATTGTTTAATTTGTTTATAGCTGTAGTGGATGGGGTTCTAAGTTGCGTGCTTGTTTTCAGGAAGTGAAGACCGTCGCCGAAATGGTTTGCTCACTGCATTTCACCGATCACTGCATAAGTCTTCCAAAGTACTAAATGAAGGCAGTGACAGTGTGGCCTTGAAGGACACATATGGTCCGGTCGATTGTCAAAAATTGGAGCAGGGATTTGCTAAACTCTTTTTGGAATCTTCTGAGACTGTTGCAAAACAGAAATGCTCAATATGTTCACGGCCCTCTGTGGATAATTCTTGTCACCAGTCTGCAGTGGAGTCTTCTGCGGATGATGGTGAAGATAGATCTATGGCTATAGTGCCAGTACAGAAAGAAGAGGAAGCAGCAGCAAGTTCTATTTCTATGTTGATCAGAGAATTACCTGAAGCGAGACCTGGTTGGCCACTGCTTCGACGGGCTGTATTACCAGACCAGCAAATTTCAGAGAGGTCTCTGGTGCGGAAGATCTCAGTAGTTCAGTGGGCAATGCAGTTGCCCAGTAGGCAGCCTTCAGCCACCTCCAATTTTGATGATAGAAGAAGTACTTGTGATCCAGGTGAAGATCAACCTTTTTGTTTGAATGGAGAAAGTGGTGCAATTGTTGCGGTGGGTAGTGAGGCAGTGACTGCCCCACCTTCACCAGACCACAGTTCAAAAGGCCTGCCTAAAGAATTGGAGGGTTTGCATGAGAAGTACTCGGCTACTTGCAGATTGTTCACCTACAAGGAACTTCAGTCAGCAACATCATATTTCTTGGCTGGTATGTTGTCCACACAGTTCATATGCCAAATATCCTGCTCATTTTCCCATTTGTATTTATGTGGTTTATTCAAGAAAACTTTTTTCTTTCTTTCTGTAATCCCAGAAAACTTCATTGGGAGAGGCGGTAGCAGTCAAGTTTATAGAGGCTGCCTTCCTGACGGCAAAGAGCTTGCTGTGAAAATCTTAAAACCATCTGAAGATGTATTGAAGGAGTTTGTTTTGGAAATAGAGATTATTACTACCTTAAACCACAATAACATTATTTCCCTTTTGGGGTTCTGTTTTGAGGATAACAATCTTCTCTTGGTTTATGATTTCTTATCAAGAGGAAGCCTTGAAGAGAATCTCCATGGTACATACTATATATGTCTCTGGCTTTAGACATTACTTGAAGAGATTTGTGTTTCTGTTCAAATTCTACTTTAATTTACAACTTTTTTGATTTTTATCGTATTAGGAAGTAAGAAGGATCCGCTTACATTTGGTTGGAATGAGAGATATAAGGTTGCTGTTGGTGTAGCTGAGGCCTTGGATTATCTGCACACCAGCAGTGCTCAACCTGTAATCCACAGGGATGTCAAGTCATCCAATATTCTACTATCTGATGATTTTGAGCCACAGGTACCTGATCATTTTGTTGCTTTCAAATTTGCAGTTTTTTTCTTCTTCAAATGGTCAGTGATTTATACTATTTCTACATGGTTTTTTCAGCTCTCTGATTTTGGACTGGCAAAATGGGCATCAACCTCCTCTTCACATATAACATGCACTGATGTTGCAGGCACCTTTGGGTTTGTAACTTCATCTCACAGCTTTTTGGCTTTCATCTTCTATCTGTAGACTTCTGTTTTTCTACAAAGATGAATAAAATTTCAAATTGTAAATACTGCTTAGGAAAACAATGTAAATTATGGCATGCTGATTAGTTAATAACATTATTGCATTTTAATGCAGCTACTTGGCTCCTGAATACTTTATGTATGGCAAAGTAAACGACAAGATTGACGTATATGCATTCGGTGTCGTACTCCTTGAGCTTCTTTCTGGAAGAAAGCCTATAAGCAGTGACTATCCAAAAGGCCATGAGAGCCTGGTCATGTGGGTATGTCCCGCTTTTCCAATAAGGTTTAGCAGTACTCTTTGTACCTCTTGACGTTGTCTTCTGATAGAAAGTTGAATTATTGAAATGTATTGTCCAGGCCAAGCCAATTCTAAGCGGTGGGAAGGTGTCTCAACTATTAGATCCGTGCTTAAGCAATGACTACAACCAGGACCAGATAGAGAGAATGGTTTTAGCAGCCACTCTTTGTATAAGACATGCCCCACGAGCTAGGCCCCAAATGAGCTTTGTAAGTTGGATGTGATGGCTTCATAGCATGCAACTAATATATCTGAATAAACTTTAACAAAATTATATCCGTTCTTTCTGAGCACAGATTGTGAAGCTCCTTCAAGGTGATGCAGATGCGATTAAGTGGGCAAGGCTACAAGTTCATGCTCTGGAGGAATCCGATGTGCTCGAGGACGAAGCATGTCCACGTTCGAATCTGCAGTCTCACCTTAACCTTGCACTGCTAGATGTGGAGGATGACTCACTCTCCATGAGCAGCATTGAGCAAAGTGTCTCTTTAGAGGACTACCTGAAAGGCCGGTGGAGCCGCTCATCAAGCTTTGACTAATCAACAATTTTACTGGCACAATGCTCTAGTAATTTCACTTCCCATTTGCGTGATTCATTTGTATATTAATCCCCCTCAAGAAAAAGAAAAAGAAAAGGAAAACTAAAAACAATGGTTTTCACATCTTCTCCAAGTGGTTGGCTTATAGTTATAGATGGGTTTAGGATGAGAGGTTGTTTCTGTGTGTGCCCTCCTCCTTCCCTAACAGTCATAAAACTAGTCCTTGTTTATTGGGCTGGTTTTCCTTTTACATGTTTTTTGGTTTTCTTTTTTCGTTTGTCTTAAGAGTGTCAGTTTACTTCTTGGTCTCAATTAGACCACAAGAGTTGGACACTGTTGTAATGTTGAAAGATGTAATTCTGGGTGGTTTTTCATTTTGCTGAGAGTGAGCACAAGCCTGAAATATGAGTGATTCTGCTTACGTTTGTCTACATGTGGCCTTGAAAACCTAGTAGATGTCTCAAATTCGAATATCTTATTTCGATTCTAAAAGTACAGTGCTCATAAATGTGAAATAAGAAATGGGATATACAAATGCAAGTCATTATCCTCCCTCCAACTCGGTAAATTTGCTTTCTCCTTCAAAATTACTTTGTTGTCAGATTGCTTTCCACTGGACCACACTATATCCATCAGCATCCTCACATGGTGAAAAGCCCTTTATGCCACTAAAGTCATGAGGGTCTCCCCTACACCTCACAACCTACCAACAGAACCACCATTTCTATGGACCAAGTTTTTGGTCAGAATTCATGGCAAGTCAACCAGTCTTCTTCCCATCCATGAACCTCTCACCGACACTTCAGACCCATTTTGGTCATTTCCACTACAGTACTCATAAATTTCACTAGCATAGCAAGAGTACTTTTTTTAATTTTTTGTTGTTGGGTCGAAAGGGAAACTTCATTGAAGGGAAAACAATCCCCGTTTGGTTCATGGGAATGGAGGCTTGGCAATGAGAATTCAATTGCTTTCTCATGTTTGGTAAGTACAGACATGGGAAATAGTTGTCTGGCACATGGGAAAGTAGGGGGGAAAGTGAAGCCCTCCTCTCAACTTGAGTTTTGTTTTCCCTCTTCATGGGAAAGTTTGGGAAAATGAGCCAACATTCAATGCATAATTTTCATGACTATTTTGTCCCCATTAACAATTTAGAATTACAATGTATCATTAAATGCATACTTTTTTTATTTGATTTAATATGGGTATAATTGTAAAATTATATATAAATTTGTTTTCCATTCCTACTCAAAACAAACATGGGAAAAAAAAAAGTGAAATCTCCTCAAACGTCGGAAATGAATCTTTCATTCCCATTTCTTAGGAAATGAATCTTTCATTCCCATTCCTTAGGAAATGACATGGGAATTGATTTCCCCTCAAATCCATTCCGTGAACAAAACGAGGTAAATAGCCATGAAAAGGAGAGAGATAACACAAAAAAACAAAGAAAAAAAAGCAATTCCAACTCACTCACTATTTACTAGCTAAAATAACTTATTTTATAGGAGTTCTTAAGATGAAGCTCTCTTTAATTTAGCCAGACATTGAAATACTAGAAAATATTTTATAACCAAAACTCACTATCGTTTCCTTCTTTATTGCATAATGGGAAGTTTTGAATTTTGTAATGTATAAGTGAATTTAAGTAGATATGAGCTTAGTCAAGTTGGTTAGAGCGGATGTGCTTCCCACTCTGCACATGAGTTTGAATCTTCTTTTTCGTATTTTAGATTATATTAAAGTAGAATATCGCTTGTATAAAAATAAAAAAAATTAAAAACCCTGTGCTATTGCTCCTCACATGATTTACATTACGGATGACCGTAGTAAAACATTTTTTTACGTAAGAGTGGGTTGAAATTTGTCAAACTCAAAGACGATGAAAATCATTTGGGTATTAGTGGATCTTTTGTATCTTAAACGCGTATCTTGTCAAATTATTGACTCATTTATTTTACATAAATGATAATCAAATTATAATTGGAAAATATTTAAAAGATTTGTCAGTCAAGATTCAAAGAATGGGTTTGGTAAAAAAAAAAAAAAAATTATACACCTCTAACACGTACGTACCATTTGAAAACTGAAACATAAGAACGACATGTCGTCTTATTTCGTAAACTGAAAAAAACCTTTACATCGGTTTCAAAGTGTGAACGCGAGAAAAAACTGCCCACCCAAAAACAAAAAGAAAAAAAGCCGATCCAATTTGGATTGAACCCAAACAAAAGAAACGCAAAGTCGCGCAAGAAATTCAAAGAAGAAGAAGAGCAGAGCCAAGAAACCCAAGAAGAAGCCAAAGAAGGAACCCAAGATCTGCCTTCCATGGACCTGCCTCAGTACCTTCACCACCACCCAAGGTACGCTACTTCTAATCCCTACCCAGCCGACCCCCCGAATCTCCCAAACTATCCTCACCGCCACCACAACAACCACCACTACAACCACCACCACCACCACCACCAGCAACCACCACCACAAATCCAACCACCGCCGCCTCCACCTCCACCACTACCCCCAACGTCATCATATCACCCCCTGCCTCCACCTCCACCACCGCCGCCCCATCCCTACAACCCCAGCCAGCCCCAATTGCCCTTTGAATCCGAACATTCTAGAACCTTTCATTCTCTTCACGACTTCCCTGTCTCCTCGCCCCGTGTCTCCAGCCGAGTCACTCTTGATGCCGAGCGCCATCGCCATCAACGATTGCCCCAATTTGATCTTCCCTACCTCGAAAAGAATCCCGATTCTTGGGACCCTTCGAGGGCTTATCTTGATTTTGAGCGTGATCGTGAATTGCTTAAACCCCAGTTTAGGCTTGAATCAGAGGGTAGTGGTAGTGCTAGGTTTAGAGGCGAGTACAATGAACAACTGCTCCGGGATCAGCGGCCGGGCGACGATGAGTATAATAATCGTCGCCGAGCTCGTGTAGAACCCAATTCTGAAATTGCTTATCGCGAATTGGGGTTTGTGTCGAATCAAAATTCGAATAATTTGAATTCGAATAATTTGGATTTTGATTCGAAATCCGGAGGTTACGATGGCAGGTATGATGAGTTGATGAGGAGTGGTGGTGGTAGGAGGGATGAAGTGTATGAGAATACTCAGAGATGGGTTCATCATGACAGACAAGCTAGTAGAGAGTTATATGATCCGTTCGAGGTTGATGAGACTAATGGAGGTCGGAATGTTTCAGGGAATCGGGAGTATTATGGTTCGGAAACAGGAAGAGGTAGTAGTAATAATAGGAGGAAGCAGATTCAGAAGAAGAGTGCTTTGCTCCGGCTGCAAATGGCGAAACCTAGTCACAAGCATTACTCTGCTTATTTTGATAATTCTGGCTCTAGTTCCCACAGAGGGAAAGGACATTATGAGTATTCGGATCGTGAGATGGATGAAGAAGAGAGAGGTGGGAGCCCTTTGGAACTTGATGTATCATTTAAATCGAATTCCCTAGTGGCGAAGACTGTTGGGAATAGGAATTTTAAGAGAGATTCAGTGTTTGACAGGGATTTTTCAAGTTCGCAACTTACTAAACTCAGTGAGGATGCTGTACATTTGGATAGCTCTGTAGTTGTTGAGGATATGACATCCAATTCAGACAAGGACCCGCGACTGTTGGAAGAGGAAGTGACTACTTCTGGTGTTGAGAGTAGGTGTGATATCGATTCACAGCCGTGTTCTAATGTGACTGATGATTCGTTTGGAAAGAGTGAAGTGGAAAGGGCTTCAAAAAGCAAGGTTTTACAAAGAGATGGTAAAAGTGCTGGTTCTTGTCAAATGCCCTCTCACAAGGTTTCTAAGAAGAAAAAAGTGGCAAAGAAAGTAGTGAAAAAGATCATAAATCCTCAACCACTGCCAAAAAATAAGATTGATGAACCTGGGGTAGCAGATAGCTTTATTTGTAGACCATCTGCAGCCTTTGGGGTTGACAAGGACGAAACCTCTTCTTTTGCTGATCCTTGTTCAAACGATGTGCATGCATTGCCTGTAAATAAAAAAGTAGATGGCTCTTCCCTGAACATGTTATCAGATGAGCATGGCACTGAAGCCAACTCTTGTAGTAAGAGTACTGGGAGCAACTCAACTTCAAAATTGGGTTCTTCGAATCATGAAGGATTTAACATTGATCAGGGTCCTCTGACTGTAGATACTTCTGTCCAGGGCTTGCTTAAGATTTCAAATTTTAGCAACAATGTAACTGATTCACTTAGGGTAGCTAGTTGTCCTGAAACTGATGGTGTTATAGATGTCAGCAAACAGATTTGTCACAGTGGTAACAGTTTATCGCTTGATAATGTCATTCGAAAAGAATCATCAGAGGCCATGCTGTCTGTAGAAGGCAATGCCAATTCTGGTTTTTTAAGTTCAGAGAAAATTATGATGCATGACGACATTATGAATGCAAATGGTTCAGGCCATGGTACAGAAACCACCTTGGATATTGAGAGTGGGAGAAATGTGTTGCATCAGGAAATAATTGTTCACGACATTGGCACTGTGGATGCCATCAATGAGAAAGTTTGTAAATATCAGTTCCCCACATCACTTCAAATTGGTTTTGTGGAAGAACTTCCAAAGGGTATATCTTCAGCAGAAAGCAGCATGACTGTTGGTTTGTCAAGTTCGGGGGAGACCTTAGCTGTTTGCTCCAATTCTGGTGGAGGTACCACCTGGGATTCTGACAAAGTTTGTACTAATTATGATGAGAATATTATTGGTAAGCAACCATCTGCAGATGGTGCCTCTAGATCATTTGGAATTTGTGCCACACAAAGATCTCCAGATATTACAAAGTCAGTTGGAGATAGTAAGAGTGTTACTCATAAGAATAAAAAGAAGAGAAAAGTTAGGACTCGGTTAGACTCGTCAAGGGCTTCCAACACTTGTGCAGAGCCTATAAATGTTTCCGTCAACAAAAATTCTGTGGATACAACAGTAAGTTCATCCCTGAAGGATGCTAGTCATGCAGAAGTTTCTGTTTTTGGTGTTGGAAAGTTAGATATTGGCTCACAACCTGTTAATGATGGGGTAACTGTTATTCATGGGAAAAGCTCAGTAGATGGGTTTTGTGAGACTAAGTTATCAACTAGAAGTGATGTTAACTGTGATCCCAATGAGACTTCACCGAAGTATATAAAGAAGAGAAAGTTATCTGCCTCTCATTTAGTATTGACTACATCTCAAACCAATGATGGACCTGCAGATAAATCTACATTTTATACAGAATGTACAGATGCACCTTTGAAGTCTAATGGTAATCCAACACAAGAAGAAGACGAAGTTGCTGCTTCCAGCACAGGTCTTCTCCTTGCTACTGCTAATTTAATGCCTTCTCAAGAAGGAAGCGCTGTATTTCTCAAGGATAATTTAGCAGGAGTATTATCTGATGCTGTAGCTGCAGCTAGGGATGCCTTTACTAATGATGGTATGAAGTCTGAGCACCAAGGTGTGGACTCCTGTTCAATTTATGAAGAGTCAGTTCCAGATACACTATTCCTTTGTCCATCACAATTGAGAAATGAGCAGAAAGAGGCAGGTACTCAAGTTATGGTCATAAATAATCATCACCTTGACATTATGGACATAGAAAGCAATCGTGAAGAAAATTTTGATATAGTTGCAACAGACGAGCAAGTTATTATACACGGTGAGACTGCTTTATGCAGAGTTTCTTCAGAAGTCGAGCCTCCAGAGTTAGGTTATAAATTTTCCTGCACAGATATGGAATCAGATTATGTCTCTGTGAAAGATTCATTGCCGCTTGCTTCAAATCGTCTGCTGTTGTGCGCCAATGACAATGAAGTATCCACCACTAACTCTAATGAAGGGGTGGAGTCTGTGCCTGATACACTATCAGATACAGGTTCTCCAGAAACTTCAACTGATGTCCCTGGCGTGCAGATGCGAACTTGTAGTCCATCAGTTATTAAAATTTCTGATGGAAAAGATTGTGGTGATGACCAGAAATTAGGTTTGAAGTCTGTGGTTGAAGTTGGTTGCAGTGCATCTGCTCGAAATTCATTATCAGAGTGTACCAAATCTAATTTAACATCACATCCTGTAACTGAAGGTGGTCAATCAGTCATGGGGAAGACAGTAGCTTTGCCATTGCAGGATATCAAAAAGACAGCTCATGGTTTGAATCTCGTAACTGCTGAATCACGGGTGAAGAATCAGTTGGGTCAAGCTACTCATAGGATTGTTCCAGGTCATTCATATTCTGTGTTTTCTACCTCAAAGAAGACTGGCTCGTCAACTCATATGGCAAAACCTCGGACTTGGCATCGAAATGGTAATGCATCTGCATCTTCTCTTCCTGCAAGTATGCCTTTCTCGAGTACTGTTCCACCCCAAAGGAATTTACCACAAAAAGATGGAAAACTTCAGAGTAATTCTTATGTGCGTAAAGGCAACAGCCTTGTTAGAAAACCAGTTCCAGTTGCTGCTCTACCTCAAAGCTCTCATGGGTTTAGCTCAGCTGTTTATCGGTTGAACTCTTTAGGTATAGATGGGTTGAAGAAGAATGCAGGATCTGAAAGTAGGGTTGATGTTAAAAACCCTCCAAGTCTCATGAGAACGGGAGAAATGAATGCTCCTTTTGATAGGCCCAGACCCCCGTTGCCCAATGGAGCCAAATTATCTACTTGTGATGCCATCTCTTTGGGGGTTCGTACATCATCCCAATTGGCTGAGCCACTTCTTAGTGGTGAAAATACGTCAGATCCTATGAATTGTTTGGAAACTAAAGATGCAAAAATTGTTGTCAATGACTCACTGGTAACTTCTGAAACTCAGGAAAATCATAGTGGTCCATTCAACAGTTTGGAAAACCAGACGGAACTACATGATGGAAATTCGGCGCCTTCAAATACGAAGAATATTGTCTATGTAAAGCGCAAGTTAAATCAGTTGGTTGCATCTTCCAGTCCTTGTGACCTTCCTGTCCACAATACTGATAAGATCCAACACTCATCCTTTGACGGCTACTACAAGAGGCGCAAAAATCAGCTAATTAGGACATCTTCAGAAGGTCATGCTAAACAGGCAGTTATCACGTCTAATGACAATTTAAACTCACAGGTGCAAAAGGTTCCTAAGATTGTCCCCAGCAGAATATATGGCAAGAAGCGATCACAAAAGGGTATGCTATTAGAACTTTTTCAATGAGGTGTTCTCCTTGCAATAATATTCTTTTACACTGATAGGTGGCATCAACCAATATTTTGAAATGCATTTTCTGGATCTGGGCAAAAGTAGCTTTGATCAATTTCATTTATTGATTACTGCCAACTGTTATGCATCTGAATGTTTTTCTCTTTCCTTAATGTTGTCCTCTTCCAACTTTGTTAAATGTATTTAAGCTTCCTTTTTTTTTGCAACCTTTTCCAACTTAAGTTCTTTTCATGCTTCACATTTCAGTGATGATATCATTTTACAAATTTGACATTCTCGTATGGTAACCCCTTCCGTGTTTTATAATCATATTACCTCTGGCATGATAAAATCAAGTGGGGTTTCTATTTTCAGTTATTGCAAAGACAAGTAAAACTGGAAAACACTCTTTGGTGTGGACGCCACGTGGTACACAGTCATCGAACAATGATGGTGATTCATTTGACCATCAGAAGGTATTGCCTCACCTGTTTCCTTGGAAAAGAGCAAGACACTGGAGGACTTCCATGCAAAGTCAGGCTTCCAACTTCAAATATAGTTCCGCATCAACAATCAGGTATGCTATATTTTTTTTTCTTGCTTTGAAGCTGCATTTAGTTTTAATCACATTTGGATATGTTGCTTAAGCAGATCAAATATTAATCTCTTCTTTCAGTAAAAAACTGCTGCTGTCAAGAAGGCGGGATACTGTATACACTAGGTCAACCCATGGATTTTCACTTAGAATGTACAAAGTATTAAGTGTTGGTGGGTCCAGTTTAAAATGGTCAAAATCCATTGAAAATCGCTCAAAGAAAGCTAATGAGGTTAGTTTTGCTATATACGAACAGGCAGGCTATTATTTTTCCCTTCAAAGTTATCCCCTTTCTTTTAAGTCAAGTAATGGTTGCCAAGTCAGAAACCGTTTTTTCCCTCTCCATATTAATTATTTGTATTAACATTGTCTAGGAAGCTACACGTGCTGTTGCTGCAGTAGAGAAGAAGAAAAGAGAACACAGTGGTGCTGCTTGCGTTAGTTCTGGGTCTAAATTTAGAAATAATATATCGGGTAAGTCAGTTCATAGTGTAGTGAGCCTTATGATAATTCTGATGTCTCAGATGCATGAGCAGTTCTTGCTTTTTGTATTGCATATGGTGTGCACCTTCAATATGTCGTTTCTCAAAGGATGTTTACTTGATTATTAAGTATCTCATGATATGGCAGGAAAACGTATATTCCGCATTGGTTCTGTCCGTTACAAAATGGATCCTTCAAGGCGAACACTTCAGAGAATTTCAGGTGGACTTAATTTAGCTGCATATTGAATGCCCTACTCATCTTTTTGTGCTTCATATAGAAGGAGCTTTGTTTACTTTTTTCTTTTTCTGGACATTGGATCTGGTCACTACATGTTCTTAAGTTTCAACCTTTTTTCCCCTTACGATTAGATAGTCACATCTAGTTCCCGAGTGACTGGGAAGTGGGAAGAGAGGGACTTTTTTTCTTTCTTCATATCTTTGGGATTTATAACTTTGGGCTGATGATGTGCCCCTGGTTGCTGACTAGTTTGGAACTGCTGATTTCTATTGCGACAAGATTTTGACATTATTTTGCAGGTTAAATGTATAGTTTATCAGCATGTGCCTACACACTGTACTCTGTTTTTTGTTTTCTTGTTTGAATTATATTTAGCTGTATGTCCAGAGTCCGAGAAATATTTCTAAGCTGATTGACCTTTTAGGTGTTTTCTTTTTCAAAGCCTTCTTTTTTCTCTCAGTTTGGGATATGTACACTCTATTCTGATAATATCTTATCAGCAAATTTGTCATACAGTCTTCACTCATGCTGTGTGTAGATGACGAATCATCAAGCTCTGCTGTGCTCAATCCAGAAAAAGATGCCAAGAGATCTTATGTTCCAAGGAGATTGGTGATCGGCAATGATGAGTAAGTTGCTTTAGTCTATGCTTTGAAATAGAGTACATAGATTGCTGCAATTAATACGAGCAAATGTGAATGCCAGTTGATTGTGTTGACGTAGAAACCTCCAAGTTATAGTTACTCTCCTCTTAAGCTTTTAAGTTGTCAAATATAAATGCATTTCCATTTTGGCAGATATGTGCGGATTGGCAATGGTAATCAGCTTATCAGAAATCCGAAGAAACGAACTCGCATATTGGCTAGTGAAAGAGTTCGATGGAGTTTGCACACTGCCAGACTGCGGTTGGCAAAAAAGCGGAAGTACTGTCAGTTTTTTACGAGATTTGGGAAGTGCAACAAGGATGATGGAAAATGCCCCTATATTCATGATCCCTCTAAAATTGCAGTCTGCACAAAGTTTCTGAAGGGGTTGTGTTCCAATCCCAACTGCAAGTTGACTCATAAGGTTTACCATGTGATAGGACTTCACGTGATCTACAGCAGATCTTTATACTTCTTTTCCGATATTTTACCTTCTTTTTTTTCTCTATTTATATTTATCTTCATGCAGGTCATTCCAGAAAGAATGCAGGACTGTTCTTACTTTTTGCAAGGTGCATTCTGGTAACATTGTGCTATTTAAGGTATTAATGGAAATGAAAAATTCTAACAGGTTTCCTGGCAGGTTTGTGCTCCAATGAAAGTTGTCCTTACAGACATGTAAATGTGAATCCAAAGGCATCTACTTGTGAAGGATTTCTTAAGGGATATTGTGCTGACGGGAATGAGGTAATGTTTTATTATATACAGCTTTCTTTTTGTTTGTTTTGATCTTTATATTGGTTTGAATCTGTGACTCATCTCTCTTGTTAGTACGAAGGCTAATCTGTTAGTTTAATTTGTGCATGTGGCATGTGGGGATGCATATTGATTATGTGGGAAAGGAATTTTCAAACATTCCTTTCCCACATTCATTTGGACATGCCATAGGAAAAACTGGTTGGGGTGTATGGGAAGATAGTGGAATGGTTGATGGAAGAGGAGAGTAGAAAGTTAACTGTAGTAGACGCATCAAGCATGCATATTGATTTTGTGGGAAAGAAATTTTTGAACACTCATTTGGACGTATGGTTCAATGAATACATCATCCTTTTTATTAAGGATGTTTTGGGAATAGGATAGGTGGATTTGTTGAGTATAATTTGTTAAATTATAGATATGTGGAAAATAGGTGCATTTCTCGTATATTAGGTTTTCACCCTCTCTCTCTCTCTCTCTCTCTCTCTCTCTCTCTCTCTCTCTCTCTCTCTCAACAAAAAACATACACTAATGTTGGAATAAGTAAAATAGAATATATATATCTCCCTCACAGTGCCGGAAGAAGCACAGCTATGTCTGCCCGTCTTTTGAAGCAACTGGAACCTGTCCTCAAGGTCCTAAATGCAAGCTTCACCACCCCAGAAACCGAACAAAGGGAAAGAAAAGGAAACGAACAAGAGAACAAAAAAATGCTTGGGGCCGTTACTTTGTATCCAAGGATATCAATTTTTCTGAGCCGAGAGCAGTGTCTGGAAAGCACTGTGCACAAAATGGTGATGACATATTTGATGATGGAAGGGCTGCTGATTTCATTAGCATTGATGCTAGTGATGAGGAGGCTGGAGAAAGCAACGATCCAATAAATGAGCAAGCTGCATCGTGCGACAGTGATTCCTCTGAATTAGAATTAGATGATCTTGATGAGCTAATTAAACCGGTTCGTTTACTGGATAGGAGTCCGAAGACAAACATCTTGTAACAGTGGCAGCTGAAGAGGGACGGCACACAAGCTATATGCCATGGAGTAATTAGTTTCCATGGAGTAATTAGTTTGTTGTAAATGTGGTTCGAGTAAATACTGGAAGAAATTAGGAGGCAGATCCGGGAGAATCCTTTGTACACCATAGCCCAGCGGATATTTTAGCCAATTCATCAGTTTCAGATGTATTAGTTATAGATTTTTTGTTTCTTCACTAAGAAATTGAGATTTTTTTATAAATTTCCTTGTACATTGTATACTGTAAATTTACAAGTGTTAAAATGAGATTGTTTTCAATGCGAGTTTTCCCCTGAGCCTGAATTTTTTTCTGAATGTTGGAGGAGTTGAGAATTATTGTGGAGCTTCTGCGTAATTAGTTAATAATTCATTTTGGATAAAACAAAACTGAAAGTGAATATGTGATATGGCTGCTAATTGCCTGTTCATTTTTACCCCACGCAACTCAATCTTATCCTCATAAATACGCGGAACATCATCATTGCCTATTGGCCTTCCGTATTTCCCAAAAATTTGGTACCCAAAAGCAACATCATTACATAAAAACAAAACTACATAAAAGATTGAGAAATTTGGGCCACAGGGCAATTATAGCTCCCTGCATTCAGCCATGGCAGCAACTTCCTCTTCTATGGCTTTGGCAAAGTTTTCCATGTTGGGTTATGTTGGAGGAGGGAGGAAAGAAGTGGGAAAGAGAAGGGGGTTTTCCATATCAGCAGCTCAGCAGCCAGAAGTCCAAGAACCACAAGAGGTGGAGGTGCAGGAAGGGAAAGGGTTGAAAAAGGAGAAAATAAAGCCAAAAGGAACCACACCAAGGCCAGTGGAAAAACAAGTGAATGTGCAGAGCAAGAACATGGGCAGAGAATATGGAGGGGATTGGCTTAGCAGTGTGACGAGGCATGTGAGGATCTATGCAGCTTACATTGACCCAGAAACCTGTGCTTTTGATCAGACACAGATGGATAAGCTCACCATTATCCTGGACCCCACCAAGGAGTTTGTGTGGACTTCTGAGACCTGCAATAAGGTCTACTCCTACTTCCAAGAGCTTGTAGATCACTATGAGGTAAATTTAAGTCCCATGACTACTTTTTTTCTTTATACAAAGTAAGTTAGGAGAGGAGCGAATTCAACCAATAATCTCGGATGCAGGAGTAAATACTTTTAATCACTAATCTCGGATGCAGGAGTAAATACTTTTAATCACTTAAATTATGAGCCCCTTCCCCATAACTACCATCTACATCTTGAAAAGCAAGACTTAAATCTTGAATTGCACACAAAACCCATATTCCTCTTAAATCTTGAATTGTTTCTAGCGTTGAAGGTTCTGTTCCTTGTTGAGGCATTTATATTATTTGGTGTGAAAATCAGGGTGCCCCATTGACAGAATACACTCTGCGTCTGATTGGTTCGGATATAGAGCACTACATAAGGAAGCTGCTATATGATGGAGAAATTAAATACAACATGGATGCAAGAGTCCTCAACTTCAGCATGGGCAAGCCTCGCATTATGTTCAATAACAATGATATCCAACCTCAGGATGTACAATGATAAGATCCAAGCTGACTGGCTGGAGAAAGAAAATGTATATTTTATATTAGACTGTCGTATGATAACGGCTTCCCTTCTATCTGTTCTTAATCATTGAAGGTTAACTTTTATGGAGAAAAAGAAAAATATACGTCTGACTTCGAGAGTCAAATATGGTTTTAATATACAGTTAGCAGATTATACTCCATTAGTGAGAACAAAAGTATGCATCATTCACAAAAATTCCTAAACCATAGCATACTTGCATCGTATGATGCAGCTGTAAAATGTGCCACTTTGAATCCCTGACAACTTTCATGCTAACACCTTACCCAGCTGTAGCCTAATCTGTACAACTGCGCTTCCGTCGCAATCTGAAGATAATGCATGAAGTCCTACATGCGGCTAAACTTCCTTTTTCTATCAGCTTGAGGCAACACCTTCAAACAAGACGAGTCACTCCAAGGACAGAAGCATCCTTCTTGCGCCACATTCTAACAAAAATTTAAAACAATTAGACAAATCGATGCAATTAGAAGAGAATGCAATAGTCGTCACTGGGCATAACTGATAGAGAAAATGTGCATGATGCAAGGTAACACATGCAAATTCATGCACCAAAGTATAAACAACAATGTAAAGGCATGTCAATCCGTGCATACGCCATGTGTGTGATGAATGCTGTTTTGGTTAGTAGCTGCTGTGATCAAATGCAGATTCGTGATTGTAATGTTCAACACAGAGAGAAGAACTGTGTTGCATATGGCCTGGCTAGTTGGAGCTACAATATGGATTTAGGGGCTTGTGTGTTTGAGGACGCTCCTGTTTGGATTAGTTCCCTGTTAGCTGATGATTTGTTAGGATTTGCTAGATCTCGTTTGATTTGTTCTGATGTAGGTTAGTTGGTTGTTTTCTGGGGCTTTGCCTCCCCTGTGCATAAATGAAAATCCCCCCAGTACTTTGAAAAAAAAATTCTTATGTCAACATGGGTATTGAAAACTGGACAAAAATTGCAATCAACCCCAACAAAATTTTAGTCAGTGTATCACTGGATTGAATGTCAAGTAGCAACTGCCACATTACAACAAATCCTTTTCCTACCTTTTTCTAATGGATGGTTTGCTCAATAAATAATTCAGCTAACAAGATACCCTTGTACCAAGCACACACATGCAACAAGATATAAAACAAACTAACCTTCAGCCAGTAGAAAAATCCACGCAAAAGATTCAAAATTCTAGGGCGGTCGCTACCAGCAGCATCAATCTTTCTTGCCAGGACTGCAAGATTAGAAAACAAATTGATTAGAAGTTAAATACAATAAAATTGAAATAATGCAAAACTGGTAAGTTGTACACAGAAGCATCTGAAACAATAAGTTTCAAAGAAACCATGGCACATGAAAAAAGAATAATAATAATTTTTAGTCATTAAAGAAGTCATGTTGGAAAACACTCCCACTCCAAAAAAGATGCCCTACACCTCTCTTAAGATAGCAGTCCTCATTAAATGAGCTAAAAGGCAGTACGCAAAGACAATGGCATTACAGAGACAACAAGGCCTTACACCATCAATCAATTTACAATATATGCACATAACTATATTACTGAACTTTAAGTCATTAAAATTTAAACCTAAACCAGGCAATATAAGTACATATAGTTAAGGGATAAACGTAACAGGACTGACCCATAATGGGTCCAATTGAACTCTGGGGACCAAATCTAATAAGGCCACAGTTCATCCCTCAAAAGGTTGCAAGGAGAGGCTTGAGGATTCTACTAGAGAACTTCCCAATCAACAAGAATCAGAGTTCTATATAATCTAAACATGCATAATAGTGTGTGAAGCATCTAAATCTTTGTACTTCTGGTATTAAAATGTAAACAATACAAAATATGAATCTAAAGGAAGGGATCAGACCACATTATATACTCAATGCCCAATTCAGTTCATTGAACATGTATACGCGCAGTGGAGCATACAAAATCCTAGACCTCCTAAATATAAGAGAATCAGCAGCCACAAAAATTTTCATATTCAGCATACCCCATACGTACAACCACACCCCCCCCTCCCCCAAAAAAAAAAAAATTTGACAGTTGCAAGCATGGGAAAACAAATGCATTATAAAGAAAACCAACCTATGTGCTGCTCTCGATATGAAGCTCCTAATTTCCCTGCAACTGGGTAGGATTTTGTTCTTCCATTGCGCAGATTTCTGTCGTGATTTATTGGCCTTCGTAGGGTCAGTTCTTTCAAGAGCCTTTTATACTCTTCTTGGTCATAAGGCCGTTTAAGATCCTTCATAAGCCCCTTCCTAAACTGGGCATGACTTGTATCACAAGTTTCAACACACCACCCACTGTCTACGTCCACCTTTTTATTTTCAAAGAATTAAAAGTAGAAACAACCATTAAAAAATAATCAGAAGCCACAAATTAATAAAACTACGCATGCACGTGTGTGTATGTGTGCGTGTGTATGCACGTGATAGCATAAACTAGAAAAACAAACAAAAGCTGAAACGGGGGAAGATGCATACTGCCGTAAATGAGGTAAAATACTCATTTTCACTCTCCACATCCTCCTCAAGTACAACCGCCACTGGTCCACCAGTTGTAGGTGTATACACCACTTTTCCACCATATTTTCTTAGACCATCTAGAAACTCTTGATAGTCCATGTCCGTGTCTATTTGATCAGACGCAGCTCCATGGTTGTGTCCATTCTCAGCCAAATTAGGTGTTTTAACAGGAAGCCCCTTTGTCCCACCATCTGCACCTTTCTTATTTACATTCTTCTTCTTCACATGAGAACTTTTTAAAGTTTCTCGGGTAGTGGGAACCTCTAAACCATGGATTTTATTAGAACGCCCTTTTGTCCTATCAGAAACAGGATCCGGAGCTTCCACATTTACATTCTTCTTCACCCCTGAACTCTTTTTCTTTGACAGACCCTCTGAATCTTCCTGAATTCCCCTTGTTTTTTTCCTCATAGCATACCTAACAGATCTTGGGCTCTTAAACTCTTCTTTATTCAAAGGAATAACAGAATCGTTAAAGCAATAAATTTGTTCCCTCTTTATACCACCCCTCAAAGCTTTTTTTATTTCAGTCTTCTTTTTCATCTGAGATTTTTTCAAAGTTTCTGGGGTATCTAAAATGGTCTCATCTAGTTCCCCATCTTCTTGTTCAAACTTTATCAGCTCTAAATTCTCATTCTCTCGAACAACCACCAGTACATAGGAGCTTCCATCCTCTGTCAGATTTTCCAAGAACTTCTTATAGTCAGGATCCGCATCATCATCAACCCAATCACCATAAAGATCTAAACCATTCAATGACTTCTCAAAATCCTTATCCGCCATTTCTTCTTCCCCTTGGATACTACAGTCTCTTCTTTTCTTCGTGGCACTGAACCAGGATTTGGGCTCAAAATTCCTATCAGCAATGCACTTTCTCTTCCTCCTCCTGGCCAACCTCTTGTCATCCTCACAATCTCCCTCATAATCCTTCTTTAAACTGTTGAGCTCTCGTATCCCCTTATAAGGCGCCATTTACCAACAATCTGCACACAAAAAACCCTCTTCGTCTCTCCCCACACTACTTCCAAGTCAGTGACTGAGACGTTGCACTACCAAGCTTCTGTTTCAAAACACGTAGAAACAAAATCATATATCGATAATGCAAATATCAGAGCATGCATTGTGACCCACAATTCTGTAATGTTGATGGAACAGAACAACCCCCGTTTGGTTTCTCAGAAAATACAGAAAAATGAAAAACCCGTGACGATCCTGATTCCTACACTTTCTTTAAACAAAATAACAAAACCCACCATCATTAAACCTTAATCAAAGCAGTAAAGTTTAACACTTGAAATTCAGCACAATAAAAAAAAATTCCCGGGTTTTCTCAGGAACCAAAAGTTGGGCTGAGAAAATACAGGAAAAGAAGAAAAAAAAACAACGAAGATCCCAAGTTTTACACTTTCTCTGAACAAAATAACAAAAAACCAACATCAGTGAGAAACAAAAAACAAACACCAAAAACAGAGACTTTAAAATTAGCGCAATAAAAAAGTAAATAGCTTTCAGGTGTTTTCTCAGGAGGGATCTTGATGTTATGTCTTACCTAAATCCAAGCGACGCGAGAGATCGAGTTTGCACAATGAACCCTAAGATAAAGCCAAAAGCATCACTACACTTCGTCAGGTTTGAGGACTTCAGTCGACTGCACAGTGTATTTTAAAAAAAAATTTAATTTTTTATGAGCAAAGGAAAGATACAAGGAAAAGCAGCGAGGGCAACCCAGAGAAAGAGAATCCCAGTTCGCAGCCCTACCTGCAGCAGACGGAGGAAGATTATCTTTACAAAGATGACGAGAAGAAATTTGGTGCACCGTACTTGCAAGAGCGGCGACGTTACGGTTTTTAATTTCTCTAGAACGTTTCTCTTTTTTTGTTTGTTTTAAACTAGTTAGTCACTAATTGCCCAAAAAAAAAAAAAAACTTAATTACAAATCCTATGTTTCTAGGGACATTTTGAAAAAGGTCAAACGAGAGAAAAATATTTTTAAATATTTCTTTTTGCTACAAAAGTCCTGACCTTTTCTTGAATAAAGCTTTTATTAATTATAATTTAATTTTCTCTTATATGGAAAAACAAGCATTATAATAAATAAATAAAATATGGTATAACACTAACTTTCCTAATTGATGATTTTCTTAGAGCATTTCCAAGAGAGATGTCAAATATCAAACATCAAATTTTAATTTGATGGCTGATGTGACAATTTGACATCTTACACAGCTTTACACTCCACTCGATATGTCAAATTAAATTATTATTTTATTATATTTTAGTGTTGATTTATTTTTAATTAAAAAGAAAAGAAAAGAAAAAATAATAAAATATTCATTTGATATCTTTCTTTTGAGATGTCAAAAATAACATCTCAACCTCCAGCCTTTATTCCACATCAGCTTTGACACATCGGTTGGAGTGATGTGAGATGTTATTTCTAGCCGTTAAATGTCTATGTGGCACTTTTGACACATTGGTTAAAGATGCTCTTAGAGCAGCTCCAGGGGAGATGTCAAATACCAAACATCAAATTTAAATTTGATGGCTGATGTGGCAATTTGAGATCTTACAAAGCTTTACACTCTACCCGAAATGTCAAATTAAATTATTATTTTATTACATTTTAGTGTTGATTCATTTTTAATTAAAAAGAAAAGAAAAGAAAAAATAATAAAATATTCATTTGACATCTTGCTTTTGGGATGTCAAAAATAACATCTCAACCTCCAGCCTTCATTCCACATCAGCTTTGACACATCGGTTGGAGTGATGTGAGATGTTATTTCTAGCCGTTAAATGTCTATGTGGCACTTTTGACACATTGGTTAAAGATGCTCTTAGAGCAGCTCCAGGGGAGATGTCAAATACCAAACATCAAATTTAAATTTGATGGCTGATGTGGCAATTTGAGATCTTACAAAGCTTTACACTCTACCCGAAATGTCAAATTAAATTATTATTTTATTACATTTTAGTGTTGATTCATTTTTAATTAAAAAGAAAATAAAATAAAAAATAATAAAATATTCATTTGACATCTTGCTTTTGGGATGTCAAAAATAACATCTCAACCTCCAACCTTCATTCCACATCAGCTTTGACACATCGGTTGAAGTGATGTGAGATGTTATTTCTAGGTGTTAAATGTTTATGTGGCACGTTTGACACATCGGTTGCAGATGCTCTTAATAAACATTAATCGTGTGTTTAATAATCAGGAATTGAATTCCATCATTCCTTTGTTTACTTCGCATCAAGAAATTAAAAAATAAGTATGGCCCACACAAAATTAGGAATAATTCCTAATTTTGGAGGAATTCAATTCTTGGGTGGGAGGTGGTCTTCTAATTCATGGAGAACTAACCCATTAGGAATTCATCTTTTTTACCTATTATATTCTCACATAATTTTTAAAATTTTAAAATTTACCATATACTTTAACCCAACAACGAGGATATTTTAGTAATTAGAATCACTTCCTCCATTTGTGGTTTTTAAAGGCAAGGTTTTAATGAGGCCACTCTTGTTGCTTCACTAATGCCCAGTTTTTACTTTTTATACCTTGACATTGTTGTTTCAATACAGTCGTCTTTCCTTGATTAAAAAATAATAATAATTAGAATCACTCCTACCCTAATTCCATATGTTTTAAGAATCCGTAATCTAACTCCTCTCGATTCATATGATTTAATAAACAACTTCAATAGGAATCCGGAATCTAATTATCCTAAATTCAACTCCTCCTCAATTCAATTCCTCCTAATCCAATTACATATTAGTAAACATGTTGTAAGGTAATATTATCGTTGAAGATTCATGACTTTCCTTATTCTAAGTTAGTAAATATTAATTCAGTAAATAGTTGAAACTATGAGTCTTTTTTGTGTGTGTGGATAAATTGAAGGATTGCATTCATAATTGAGCCAAAAAAGTCACTAGCCGCAAATGGTCAATACAAACTAGCCACAAAGAGGCATTACAATAACGGCGCGGTCTAACATCAAAATTAAGACAATCTGGTGCGCCTTCATTAATGATCATGCAGGATTGAAGAAATTCTAGCATAGACATCCTAACTAAGATTGCAAACTAAGAATAATCAAAAAGAGATAAAGCTTGAAAAAACCAAGTCATAACAATACAAATAAAACTATCACAAATGAGAGATGAAAAGCTTTCACAAATGAGAGGTGAAAAGCTCTCACAACAGAAGAGGTGAAAACTACACAATGAACCCCAAAGAGTTTTTGTAACTTATTTCAAGCATAAAGAAACCGCAAAAATGATGGTGGTGGAGATCCGATGCCCAAACACAAGTGGAGATCCAACGCCGAATCTCAGCCATCTATGATAGTTGGAGGAAAATCATAACAAAACGAAGATAGATAGGGAAAACATTTTGTCTACGAAAATGAGGGAAGAAGATAGGGAGGAAGATAAAAAGGCACTTTCAAGCGAAGCACATTATTTTCCTCCTCCTTCAAAGTGAAAACGACTCTATAAGTGTTTTTTGGGAGAGGGGGGCTGGGGTTTAAAGATGACTGCTTTAAAATACTAAAAAATATATATTTAATAAGTATGATTACCAACAGAGTCTAGCTAAGTAGAAATGGTTAATGACTTGCAGGCTAGTGATTTCATGTTCAAACCCCTATGTCACACATTGCTAGAGTGTATGTAAGAAAATTCCCTCCTCAAATATCTATTGCTTTATTATTATTATTCTTATTATTTTAAAACTGTATGATTAAAAAAAGTTAAATTAGTACCAAATACTTATTGAATTAATGATATTTTTCTTCCTAGTAGTAATAATGATATTTGGTAAGTTGGGAAAAGGAGAAGGGGATATAATTTCTTCCTTTTATTTATTATTTTATTTTTTATGGGTAACTGAAGATATTATTAGGTGAGGAGGATTTGCTTGATAGCATATGCTCATCGCAAGTTCAGACAAATGTACCAACAGACAAAGACAAGGATTGACCATCTTCGACCTTTTCATGCTTTGCCTGTTTCTAACTCATCTTCAACCTTCAACGTTTGGTCTCCGAATTCTTGGTCCACTCATCTGCTTCGCTTGAAAGTGCCTTTTTTTTTCTTCCCCCTTTTTCCAAGAAAATATAATTGGAAAAAAAAAGAAGAAGGTATCATTAAACCAATATTATATATAGTCTATAAAAATAATTTTATACACTCATCATACAACTGTGTTGTAATTTATAAAAACCAATATTATATGGCTCAAATAAGTAAAATTATGTACATTTTAAATAGGATCGTTGGTTTATATTAAGATATAAGATTTGTAGATCGCTAGATATATTTGTATAAAGGAGAAATTCAAAAATATAAAACAAATTATTAACTAACACTTTGGTCTATGAGGTATTTCTCTTCTTATTGTTGCAATATATTCCGAGTTCAAATCTCCCGTATTCTAAAAAAACAAGGGACAAACAATTTGATAAAAAATATTTGTCCTATTTGCCTTTATACGGCACCGTATTGTTGCAAGCACCACAACCAATCGGAATTTCCGAATTAATTCGAAGGGCGAGAACGACGGCGTGAAATAAACGCCCACGTCACGGAGATACAAAGAGAGGCACGCAAACAGTGGGCCCAAATAACTAACATTTCGTGACCAGCACCAAGAAAAAAAAAAGCACCCATACAATACAAATACACTCCGTTTCTGTGCAAGCCACTCCCTCCACTTCCACCACCACCACCACCACAATTCCGCACGCAGCTCATCAGTTTCGCGCTCTATTCGGACTTTCGTCGAACACAACAAGGACTTCCATTACTGCGTAGTTTCTTCGCTCTTAGCCACAGAAACAATGGCTTCCGCGCTCGATGTCGCCACCGAGAAGCTATCGAACCTCGGCATCGACGCTTCCCCTCCGAATCTTCAGAAGAATCTCCACCTTCTGACCGCCGAACAGGTACGTATGGGATTATTGTTTTTGTGAACAATTTTGATTGCGTTGCGTTTTTTTTTTTGGGTGTGGTCTTGAGTGGGATTGTTGGTGAGTTGTAGATTGAGTTGGCGAAGATCCTGTTGGAAACGGGACAGAGTCATTTGTTTGAGCATTGGGCGGAGCCTGGTGTTGACGATGAGGAAAAGAAAGCTTTTTTCGATCAGGTTTGGTGTTTTTTTTTTTTTTTTGGTCTCTATTTGCGTAAAAGATTACCTTTTTTTTGTTTTTTTCCCCCGGATCTGAAATTGAATTTTGTTTTGCAAAATTAGTGGAGTTGGATCTAAGTTACAGTTCGATACTCTCTGTGTAATCACCGTTTCTTTCATATAGCGTCCATTTCAACTCAATTGAGCAATGAAGATAGAGGAATGAAAAATGTTAAATCATATACATGATATGCTTTGGAACAAAGTTGGTTTTATAGAAAATTCAAAAACCAGAATTTATCCATGATTTAAACATTGTAATTAAACATGCTAGATAACACCATTGCCTTAAAAGGGCAGTGTTTCTGGAAAAATGTTGTTTTGCTGGTGGGTTCCGATACTCTTTTATTTTATATTTTCAATTGTCTTCTGATTGAAATTCACCACAGGTGACTCGGCTTAATTCAAGCTATCCAGGGGGTTTGGCATCATATATCAAAACTGCTAGAGAACTCTTAGCCGATTCAAAAGCTGGAAAGAACCCATTTGACGGCTACACACCTTCTGTAAGTGTACATAGGTCTCATTTATTTAAATATTATATACATTGGATAAAGTTGATGATTCTGGATAACTGGTATAAAACCATTGACCCATACTATTTCATTTGATGTCACTGTGCTATTACTATTGTTTATAGAACATTGGTTATTAAATGACTTCTGATCGACAACATGAAACTTGATAGAATGATACTTGAGCAATGACATTCCAGGTTCCAACAGGTGAAACATTGACTTTTGGTGATGACAGCTTTATCAGTTTTGAGGAGGCAGGTGTTAAAGAAGCTCGGAAAGCTGCATTCGTTCTCGTTGCCGGTGGGCTTGGGGAACGTCTGGGATACAATGGGATTAAGGTTTCTAATTCACTGTCAATTATGGTCACTCAGTTTTTCTGTCAATTTTAATACTTTCAAGCGCATTGCATCTCTCAAGACAACTTACAATGATTTTTATACTAATTATTTCTGATGGCTTTATCCGTACTCTCCTTATTGGTTTTTTTTTTCCTCCTCTCTGGCCTCAAGTGTCTTCTTCTCAATTTGCATCTTTGCCGTGTAGCATCTTCCTTCTGAACCAAATATCTTCTTAGTCAAGCAGGCTCTAGCCTTCATTGATTCGATTTTCAAATCATTTGCTCATATTTTTAAGCTTTTCACTGATGCATTTGCACTTTATTCAGTCCTCAATGTAGTATTTCTGATCTATTGTTGGCATTCTTGAGGTGTACTAAATTTATCTTATGGACATATTTCTTGACCAAACATTCCCATGACATGAAGCACTGTTGGCCTTGTGGGCAAACTTGAACATCTCCTGTGATTATATCAGGTTTTCATTTAATAAATTAGCTTGCAATTAATCTTACTGGGTTAGATAAATGCAAGTGGCTTGATGTGAAAACACATCTTCTTGTTGATACAAAAAATGCCAAAGTACTAATGGGGCTGATTACTTATTGCCACATATTGATTAAACTAGTGCCATTTATATTTTGCAGTTGGCTCTTCCAAGAGAAACCACAACAGGAATGTGCTTTTTACAGTATTATATTGAATCAATTCTGGCTCTTCAAGATGCTAACTCTAAACTTGCACCACCAGGTTTGTCACCAGCTCAGTATCACATAGTATGTGGTTAAAGTTTGTAGGATGCTAGTGCTACCTTTAATGTTGAGATGCTCTTTCCCCATTTCTACTTTATAGTGTCTCATGAATATGAAATACAAGATCTTCAAAAGCCAATGTCCACCTTGAGCTGGTATGAGAGCAGCATTCTGGAACCAGTGATACAGGGTTCTAAAGTTAAACTTTAGTCCTTTGCGTTAAACACTCCATTTGTGTGCGTGTGCTTTGTAACACGGGACTGTTACAGTGTTTGACCATGACCCCTAAATACTAGATCATCTAAGAAAAATTACAAATGAGAAAGAAACAAAGATGAAATATTAGAAAGATAATGATAGGGGAAGTTTCCTCTTGGATTTATCATGCATAGGAGATGATGAGGTGCCAGTCAGCATAGAAGAGAACATGGTACCATTACGTGGAACCCATCCAAGTTTCACATATAACTTTTTCTCTATTTGTGATGTGAGGAAAGAGCAAAAGTTCCATCCACAGATTTGTTCTTTTTTATTATTATTTATTTATTAAAAACTAGCACTTAATGCTGATGTGGGACCAATCTCAGCATGCTTAGATTATTATTATTTTTTAATTCTGACTCTCTTATTTTGCACCAGAAGCACATAAAACCATGCCAGATGCATGGTGAGATTAATTATTTGATGTGGCATAGGTTTCTAAGTGGTTGGGTTTTATTTATTGTGAAGGCAATTGTTGTGTTAAATTTTCTTGTCTTTTCAATCATATCAATGTTTATTTTCAAATCTGTAGGTGAATCCCAAACAAAAATTCCTCTGGTTATAATGACATCGGATGATACACATTCTCGTACACTAGAGCTTTTAGAGTCAAATTCTTATTTCGGAATGGAACCTACTCAAGTCAAACTTCTAAAGCAGGTACGTGTGGTCATTACTGAGTTGTTGAAGAAAGCTCATTCTAGATGTTATATGAATTCTCTAGAATTTTACAGGAAAAAGTAGCATGCTTAGATGATAATGATGCCAGGCTTGCAGTGGACCCACGTAACAAGTACAGGATTCAGGTAACAGTTACTCATACATGTAACTAATCATTATATTTCAGTGACTAAGGGTTTGAAGAACTTTGTTATTTTCTTTTCCCTAAGTATTCAGTTTGTCTGTTTCCTCTTCTTTTTCTCTTTTTGGTAGACCAAACCTCACGGGCATGGTGATGTGCATTCACTACTCTACTCTAGCGGCCTTCTAAATATTTGGTATGTCATTATTCATCATTATGGAATGTGCACAACTGCCACCCTATGATTTTACTTAATATTTATTATTGTAATTTCTGATTTTGGTCTTCTAGATTCTAAAAATCAAGAGATAGATGTCAATTGGTCTTCTGTGTGTGCTCAAAGTTTGCTGAATAGTGTGGTTAAATCTCTCACAATTTTTCTGGTCCTTAGTACATTTAAAGCTACTAATTATTCTGTGACTGATGACTGCATAATGAGATAAAGATTAAAGATAATGCTAAATTGCATTTACAATCTAGCTTTATTTCTAATTTGCTGCTAAAGTCTGAAGGCTGAAGTTACCTGTTAGAAATTTGCAGCAGCAGATAGGTTCTGCATGTATGACACTAATATGATACCATGATATGTGATTATTTATCATTTTACAGGCGTGAGGCTGGTTTGAGATGGGTTCTGTTCTTCCAAGATACTAATGGACTTCTATTCAATGTAAGTTGCTTTAATGCTTTCCTCTAATTCTTTCTAGCCATTTGAGGGGTTGTGGTTGGATGTATAATCAGAACCCTATCTTATTATATTTCCTAATTTGTAGGGAATCCCAGCGGCGTTGGGTGTCAGTTTTACCAGACAATACCATGTTAACTCCCTAGCTGTGCCACGGAAAGCAAAAGATGCAATTGGAGGAATTACCCGACTTACTCATGCTGATGGTATATAACACAATCCTTTTCCTTATAAGTTATAAGATATATTTTGATAATCTTCACAGTTTTAGGATTTGAATTGCTAACTTGTATGATGGCTGCCATTGTGTGCAAAGTTATTTTCAAGTGACTTTGGTTTAATTCTGATTCAGTCTATTCCAGTTCACTTTTGTTTTACTCCATACTTGGTGATTTAAGCATGTGCTTTTGTTTCCCTTGTTGTACAATGTTTAACCAATGTATGAAGGATGCTTCCATATTTCAGATGAATCAACCTATTCTTGCCACTCTTTTTCTTTGTTTTGAAAGTTCATCTGATGGCTGGCTGTGAAAATGAATGCCAATTACATCTTTGGGATTTATATTTGAAACTTCTTAATTTAATTCTACCTATAGAGAAAACTAGCACTTGGTTTCACTACTCATGAGACAGTTGCTTATTATGGAACTTTTCTTGAACATTTGGATCTTTTAAATTAGGAGGAAAGAGATTACTATAGATTTTAAGGTGTTTGCTTCTTTTACTTAATATTTCCTTCTGTAGAATGTAGATGGAATTTGGCAGATGTATATATGTATGTCTGTATGGAATTTTTAGATATCTCCAATCTACGCTGCTTTCTAAAACTTTAGTCTCAGTGTCCTCTAAATTTGTGTCTAAACCATGGTATCTAACTATTTTACAATTATGCTTAAATGTGTTTGGTGTAAAAGGTTATGTAGTTATCACATATGTCTTCATCTGCAAAACCTATTTCAGGGAGGACGATGGTGATCAATGTGGAGTACAACCAGCTTGATCCACTGCTTAGAGCAACTGGGTATCCAGACGGTGATGCCAATTCTGAGACTGGCTATTCTCCATTCCCTGGGAATATCAACCAAGTAATCTTCTGGCCAGATTTTCATCTCTCTCTCTCTCTCTCTCTCTCTCTCTCTCTCTCTCCACCCCCAGTCCCCCTTCCAGAAAAAAAGTTATGCTTTCTAACCATCACTAGTTTTATCAAAATTCCTGCCACTAGTTCAGAGAGAGGCGTCTATATTTAATTGTGTTTCTATTAACAGTAAATTGATAATGATAGAAATGTGCATTTATCATAAAACTTCCTGGAATTCATTGACATATCTTTAGATATCATTGATAGTGACCAATTTATTTTAAAACATTAAAACAGTAACTTTTTTATTTTTTCATTTGCAGTTAATTTTGGAACTTGGTCCATACATTGAGGAGCTCACAAAAACAGGAGGTGCCATAAAGGAGTTTGTTAACCCAAAGTAAATCTCCGCTTGATTAGAACTTCCCATATTTCTGCCTCTGTGCTTCTATTGTATTTTGTTAATTTCGTGCATAAATCAAGTTTTGAAGACATTAGGAGTTGCATTTACATTTGAAAATGGTTCTTTTAGCTGTTTTTTTTCCTTTCTCAAGTCATTAAAATCACGCTACTTCAAATCTTTTCCCTAGGTAATAAAGTAAAATTATTTATTTGCAAGTAGGAGCTCCTACTGATTTTGGATGATAAGGCATTATAAAGAAGTTAGATTCAGCATTATATCAGGATGGAACTGTTGCTCCAGAATTCAGAACGAAATACCTTTTTCCTCAAAATCTTGACATATATGATATATTCTTCATTTCTCTTGTTCTGTAATCCTTTGCTTTCCACTATAGATCATCCTATCTAATATTTCTGATCTTGCTGCAGATACAAAGATGCTAGCAAGACTTCATTTAAGTCCTCGACTCGGTTAGAGTGTATGATGCAAGACTATCCAAAAACTTTACCTCCAACTGCTAGGGTGGGATTCACGGTAATGGAACCATGGCTTGCTTATGCACCTGTGAAGAACAACCCTGAGGATGCTGCTCGGGTATGGAAATTAAGTACCCTGTTTCCAGAGATTCTTTTTATGCTGTTTTACATGCTTAGCCAAATTTCTGAGAATCCATGTTAAGAAAGAATTAAAAACTCTGCTGCTGAATCCGCTTTTACCATAGCAGGTTGGTGTTTGGGGTTGCCAGTTTGATTTTATTTCTAATTATATGCTTGAATCTAACTGAAGGTACCAAAGGGAAATCCATATCATAGTGCAACTTCTGGAGAAATGTTAGTTTATCGTGCAAACAGCCTCATTCTCAGAAAGGTAAATGGTAGTAAGAATAGTATTTTGACATCATGATGCTTAGGTTTCTTTTATTGTTATGCCACACCCACATGTTCCCGGAATATTAGCATGCCATACCTTTTCTGGAATAGTTGGAGGATGGTGCATTAGCTCTTTACAAGAATCAATTTGGTCTTCTTACCCACGGCTTCTGGACGAGGAAGCCCAGGGGAGCTGCTATTCTGATTACCAGACTATCATCCTCAGTATATGATTGTAATCACTTTACAGAACAATAACACTATCAAATCAGAAGTTAGGTATCCAACCTGTGCTTCACAACAACCCAACAAGAGAAGAGCCTCCCCAATTGAACCATGACCTAGGGACACTTTAGGGCTGTTTGTGTTTCCATTTATTTGGGTAGTCTTGCATTCTACATGTAGCGATGCATGCACAGTTTTAATAAATGTTGGTCTACATGCATGCGTAAGAAATGTTCAGTTGCTGTAGAAAACCATCAGTGCCTCAATAGAACTAGTAACATGATCTAAACCACAGATCTACAGATCTACAGTGATTCTCTCTCAGAGTTTAAATTTGGGTTTCACTTTTATGTCTTTCAGGCCGGAGTCCAAGTTGCTGATCCAGAACAACAGGTGTTCAACGGCCAAGAAGTAGAAGCGTGGCCTCGCATCACATGGAAACCAAAATGCGCTATCACTTTTACAGGCATAAAAAGCAAAGTCAGTGGAAGTTGCTCAATTTCTCAGAGATCCACATTGGTTATTAAGGGCCGCAGCGTCTTTATAAACGATCTCTCCTTGGACGGGGCTCTTATTATTGATCCTGCTGATGATGCAGAGGTATGTGAAGAATCTAAAATTTGATTTCAAAGTTACAAATTTGCACGGATTGGTCAATATGACAGACTTTAGTTTTTATTTTTGGAATAAATAAATATTACTTCCTAACTGCAGATAAACATGCACAAGTTCCACGTATGTAATCAGAATAAGCTAAAATATCATCAGCATTAGCAAATCCCCTAGCCTGTGCTAAATTTTCGCATATTGTAAGAGTTACCATGTATTATGCTCTTCACAAATGCTTCCTGCAACTCAAATTTGTGAGGACCCAAAAACATAAGTGTCAGGCTATCTTCGTATCCTCTGAATTTCCTTGGTGTCTAAATCAGCTCACATATTTTCCCGTTTTGCAGCATTACTTATCCCGTGGATTTATGTTTTTAATATAACAGAGGCATTTTAATTAAAAAGAAGGAAGTCTCTCTGTAATTAAAGCATATGGTTTTGTATGTTTATATAATGTCACCTTTTAACAGGTAAAAGTGGAAGGTTCAGTTCAGAACAAGGGCTGGGTCCTCGAACCTGTCGATTACAAAGACACTTCGGTACCTGAGGAACTGAGGATAAGGGGCTTCAGAATCAACAAGATTGAACAGCTGGAGAAGAACTAAACAAGTGTTATTGTGATCATGGCATGGAGAGCCTTGAAGGTGATACTTCTTCATAGCCTGAATTTTTTATCTTTGTTTATTTTCTTTCCCCTTTGTAATTTGCCATTACCAAATTGAAATGCAATATATTTTTCTACAAATAATTAGTTTGGCTGTCAGATGAAAACTTGGCATGGTTTTTCTAAATTTGATTAGTTCTCTCTTCTTCTTTCTCTGTGAGACAGAATAATATTTTTTTTTGTACAAGCGATGGTCTAAATTGAAGGGAAGGAGGAGTTATCACACACACACACACACACACACACACACACACACACAACTAGATGTCATGGGTGTTTGAATCTGAGACCTCTTGTCTGTAAGTTAAGACCCTTTTCCGTCGGGCTAGACTCCGTTGGCGTGAGACAGAATAAATTAAATGATGGCATTTCTTGCAATATTCATTTATGTCGTTACTAGGAACACAGATATTGATTCCTTCTTTCAATATGTGGCTTGCAAGAGTTCAATTATTTTTTGTATTCGTTACGTGATTCTCATTTTTAAATTCCATGCTTCCCTCGTCGTGCCGTTCTAGAAATTGTCTTCTACCTCTTTTTTCCCCTTACGAAATGAAATGGAATCCTTATAATTAAGATCTATCCTAAACCTTTACTCAACTCATGTTTGCTGATGACTTTTTATTTATTTATTTGGCATTTTATATACAGAATTATTTAAATCAGTCGGTAGTTTCTCATTCAACCTTATTATTTCTTTGGGCGGTTATGGACGGTAGCTCAATTATGTCATGCCACCCCTACATATCAAAGGAGAAGACTTGATGAGAAGGTCTCTTATGAGATGATTAATTATGTGAGGAGGGAGATATGCACAAATTATTCCTCGAGTTTGGAATCTTAGAGGGAGCGGTGTTGGGTTTAAAACGAAGGGTCATTCATGACTAGTGCTTGTAAGAAAATGAGTTACAAAGTCAAGTCTCTCTTTTAAGTTTTCGAATCCATGATTTCCCCCTTCTGACTAAATGTATATATCATAACCCTACTATCAATTGGGTCTAAGAATAAATAACAGAGGAAAAACTTCAATTGGGTCACGTCTCAACGAAAGCAAAAGGAAAAGAAAAAGGGAACTTTGACATTCCTCAAGTGCCAAGCCGATGAACAGAAAGACAGAAATTATTGTCATAAACTTTGTTGACCGACTTTGACATGAAGCGTTTCTCTGACGTAAGTTGAAAATTATTAACGTGTCTGTTTCATGTAGATTTCTTCCTCTTTGTGCATCGACAAGACTAAATTACCAAAAGTTTCAGTGCTTTCGCTTATTGACCTAACCTCACCTCACCTCTCGTATCTACCAATAGCCATGTGCCCCCTCAATGACCCCAAAGCGGAAGACAACCCTTGTCCTACTCCTATCTATTATAATTATTGTATTATTGCGTGGTACTACTTCGACCAAAACAAAGCCTACCAAATAATAAATAAAATAATTTTGGAAATTAATGATAATAATTGTGAAGAAGAAGCATGATACACGAGTACAGCCACGAGATAGTTCCAATTTTTATTTATTTATTTGTTCACAAAACAAACAAATACAAAATACATCTCCGGGACCCCCAATGATTTTTTTAAAGCTCTAATGTTAGAGTGTGTGGAATGATATGGTTTTTTTTAAATCTTTTTCTTTCTATACAAACTATACTAAGAAAGGGGAATTGAATCTAAGACCTTGAGTACAAGAATACTCTTAACTATTTGAATTATAAACACCTTGCGTGAAATGAGATGAATTAAAGGCCGATATTTGAGATTCACTCATTAAATACACACCTCTAGTAACTTCTAATAAATCTTTTTCTGGATTTCTGGGTTTCTGCGTTTTGTTACCGTCTTCTGGAAGCCCAAATATGAAGATGAAAAGAACCTTTCATAGAGATGAGACAATTCTACTTGTTGGAATCATTTAAAGCTAACAAGCAATGGAATATTACCACGAAGCTTCATGCCAAGTTCCTCGACCATTCTCAGCCGCATTACACAAGATAATTTATTTTAGCACTCATTTGTGTAAACAGCCGTACAAGCCAAGTACAAACCGACGCAACTTCTAATATTCCAAGTCTACCTTATTTATATAAGACCATGCCAACCCCTCTAACCACTTATAACCTCAACCTAGCTACTATTTTCATACAACATTCACTCATTCTTTCATTTATTTGTTCCTTCATTCTACAACTCTTCTTTTGGAATGACAACAGTGGTCTACATGTGTCCTCTAAGCACCAACGACTTGCTTCGAATTTTTGAGATGCTCGACAGGAATGGGGACGGGCAATTGAGTCTCGAGGAGCTCAGCTGGCTCCTCGAGAGGATTGGCGTGCAGTTCAGCCTGAACGAGCTCGAGTCCTCGGTGGGGAAACCGAGCCTCGACTTCAATGAATTCTTGTTCTTCTACAAGTCCATATCCATGCAGCAAAATTACAAGAGTGACGACGATCGCCATGAAGACGGTAACATTCATGAGGAGGTTGTCCCTGATGAAGACGAGAGTGACCTTGTGAAGGCATTCAATGTGTTTGATTTGAATGGCGATGGCTTCATTTCCTGTGAGGAGCTGGGAAGCGTGCTGAGGAGATTAGGAGTTTTGGAGGAGAATAGCAGCCGTGACTGCAGGACCATGATTCACGTGTACGACACCAACTTGGATGGCCTGCTTGATTTTCAGGAATTCAAAAACATGATGTTTCAAAATACCATCTCTTAATTAATTAGTGCACAATTATTTCAAATTTGCATGCAAGCATTTGCAACTTCAATACTTTTCTGCAGAATATATTTTTGTGTAATGATAAATGTTAGTGTCCTGGATACGAAAGGTAACAGATATTATTTATATCGGTTTATATTATCCAACCGGAGGTTTGAACCATCAATCAGACTGATTCTTGATTAAGTGTGTGGTCTAGATTTATAGTCTTAACAACGTAAATATTTATCTATCGCGAGAATTTCCTCGGGTAGGATATGTGTAAGGGGGAGACAGATTTTTGCACTTGTTCTGAGAAAGAATACTTACAACATACGCATTTTTGTGCATTTCACAATATCTGAAGTAAGTAATTCAATGTTTGTAGATTGTCTACATTAACTTTGGACACTTTAGATGTTGTGAAAATACCCAAAAATGAAGAGGTTTGGAATCCGCTAATTAGGTATTACAATAGACATACCATACATAAACATATTAATTTAATTTCTCATAATTGAATAATGTAGGAATCACGTTATTCTGAACATGAATGTATGTGGTGTAGATTTTTAAAATTTCAATCGTATATATACGTGATATGGTCCTTGCTATAGGCTCCTAGCATTGCAACAATTGCATGGAGATACAATAATATTATCGTTAATATTGTTGTTTAGCAGTCTTAATTTGTACGTGCGTGCACCATGATGGAACCGAATTACCTACTTATGTTTTATTTATTTGTTCCATTTTAGCTGTCCTTTATTTTATTTTTGGGGCATGGAGTGGTTTGGGTTACAATACATCATTATATATTTTTTAATCACATGGAAAATTTGAGCTACTTCCGGAAAAATCCAAATCCAAAGTTTGCATTGCATATTATTCTAAATTGGAATGAACTTCCTTGAGGGTTTCCCTCTCGATCGACATATTTGACAATACACATGTACCTGCGTTTCTTGCAATCATCATGCACGCAACTGAATGTTTATGACTAATGCCTTGTCAAATCTACTGGCACATATTAACAACGACTGACTTACTCACACATAAGTATGCATGAACGATTGTTTTATATAACGTTTTTCTTCGCCATACATAATGACTTTGAATAAAAGTTTGATATATAGCATGCATGAGATTTGTTTCAATGTGTTAAGCTTACATAATAAATTTTTAAGCATATACATTACATATATAAGAAACAAATTAATAGAATCTTTTAATTTTTATTGACCTCTTATGTCTCACTTTTTCCACCCCAAAATGTAGTAAATGTGACAAGTACTAGGATGGAGCATATAAAAAATCTAAGGCTAGAATTCCATAGTCCAAAGGCAAGATTTTCTAGGAAAGTTCAGCTTAATTATATAGGGGAAGCACTTACTTTGACAATTCTACCTATCAATCTCAGCTTTCAGATGTCTTCAAAAGCTATTTCAAAGGTCTTTGGGTTGACGTAAAATTTTATAATCTTAATTAATCGATTAAACCAGTGTTTTTAACAACCACCAATAAGTCGGTTATAGGGTGGTACCATTTTGGTCCCATTGACTCTACATGGTAAGACTTGTACGGTTTGACCTTTTGTGGTTACTACGAAGTTCCCACTTGACTTGAACCAAAGTTGAACTGCTCATCTATGGTCCAATAACATGTTGAGGACCTAACTACAAAACAACGTTAGAAAAAGTATTATTAACCAAATAGCACGACAAAAATCATATGATGTTTGGGTTCAACAATTACTTATCAACTATTAGATATTTTACAAGTTGTAAATAATTGTTTGTCTATCTCTCTCATCATAAGAGATAAGACACATAATTATATACAGACATTGATATGAAAGATTTTGCTTCATATATACGAGAATGTTTGTAGCCTAGTTTACCTAATTAGCAAACGTATGATCGATTTAGGTGCTTGATAACCTAAAATGTTAAAATAAATAACAATAATATTGTTTTTAAACATGTCATGATCGTTTTAACATTTAGTAAATTACATATGCGTTAAAATGCTACATTGATTAAATGGGTTGAGCGCCACTTATGATCACATTTAGATTAGATGACGGATCGACTTAAAACATGATTAAGGTGAATCCAAACTCACTAATAACATATTGTATAATCTAGTTGTGTTTCACGTTTGTTCTTTAATTTCCCTTTGCTCAAACTCAAAAGTCCCAAAACCTTTTAAAAAGTGCAACATGGTTATTACATGGCTAGGCTAGTACAGATACCAACTCAGCCATAATCATAGTTTAATTATGAAGCCCATAGAAATCAGAAAAGGGTTGGCTCTCATTACTCTTTGAAGGCAATCCCATTACTGGGATACACCTTTTCTTGTTTCGTACGGAGACTTGGACATGTCAAAAAGGAAGATCATAAGAGGATTGTATACAAGTCAACCAAATGTTTCCAATCACGAAAAGTTAGCGGCAATCAAGCTATAGAAAATGCAATGTACTTTCGTTACTGGCAATTGGGATGGATCTTGAAATAGCTACACAAGATCTGAGGTTAGGAAAATATTTTTGTTTACCATTTCAACTTAAAGTGTATATTCATCACTCTTTTTAATATTTGACACTTGTTCATAAACATAACCATAGTTAACTTTTTTGCTTTGATTTATGTAATTATGGTTATGTTTATGAACACGTGTCAAATGTTGAAAAGAGTAATAAGCATACACCTTGAATTAAAGTGGTGAGCAAAAATAATCCCAGCTGCTAGGAGAGTTCAAAATCAATTCTAAATCAACCAAACAGACCAAATAAATCAATACAACCCAATTTTAATTAGATTTTGAATTGGATTGAATGATAATTTCAGAAGTCCAAGTTAATTTCATATAAAAAAATTTGTACTAGGCTAGAGTCTTGAGCCTTTCATCAAGCTCCGCCTCTACATTTGTGTGTTTAAAAAAAAAACTATTATGGCAAAGAAAAAAAAAGCAAATTCGTCGTGCGTATGAGATAAGTACTCTGCCATTGAAGTTATAAATTATAATCATATCGGCAATTTTTGACATTGGGTTTATCAGACTGGGCCAAAATATTGGCTTTGATGCAAACCTTTGTTGTGTTCTGCTTTACTCTATTTAGCTGGGCCATAGCCACCAACTCATGGCACTCATAAGGTCAACTCATTGCGTTCTTCCCAATCCCAACCCAACTGGCAAGCAAATTTTTATCACTAATTAGCTGAAGTTTTTTTTTTTTTTTTTTTGGGTTACATAATTAGCTGAAGATTTGAGTGCTGACAAGCAAACAATCTGATCACGACACTCATTAGCTGAAAAAGCTATATATCATGATTTCTTGAGTGCTGTTCTAACCATAGATATGCAATTCACTTGGCTCAACTCGAAATCGTCCATACTTAGTTTAATTTTTAAATCATATGAATACGCTAAAAGAAATATTAGTCGAACATAATTAAATTTAAGTATCTCAAATGATTAACTTCTCTTTTTGTTGCTAATAAACTACAAAAAAGTTTTGAGAAACATGACATTAGTCTAATCAATGATTAAGATAATTACCCAATATGAGTTTTTCACGTAAATGGGAATGAATGCAATTTGCAAACCAAGACAAAATGAGTTAATACAAAGTACAAAAGGAAAGGGAACTTAACCTTAAACCCGACCACCAATAAATAAAAAAATAAAAAAAACCAGCAAAGACCAAAAAGGAAAAGTATAGTCATATAGTCCAAGGAGAGAGACAAGTGCATGACTTTAACATTGTATCAACCGTAATGCTGGTGAGCTGCACCCTAACACTTCCCAACCTGGGTGTGTACATTGTCGAAGTTTCCATAAATGGAACCATTAATTTAAGTTTAAGATATTTCTTAAAAAAAAACCCCAACGTTTTTATTACGTCTTAGCGGACGCGGAGCTCTTGGAATCGCAATTACTCACAAACTCACTTTCATTTTCCATTTAATTAATTATTATTATTTTGTAATTTTATAGAAATTCCGTTTACTTCTCCACCGTCCGCCAGCCTCGCTCGACTCTGCTTTGCTCTTTAATTTTCTCTCCGTCACTTTCCCGAGAAAATCTAAATCATCCATCATGAAGGCCCTCGCGGCCACCGCCACCGACATTCTAAAGACCCCGACTTTCATCAAAATTACGGCCATTACCCTCCTCTCCCTCTCCCTCTTCCTACTCGCCAACCACTACTCTGCTACCTATCCTTCCCTTACCTTCTTCTCCTCCTCCACCACCACAACAACTTCCGCGCCGTCTCCATCTCTCGCCTCCTATTCGCCGGAGTTGCCTCCTCCTCCGCCTCCGGCAGCTCCATCTCCTCCGCCGCCATCGCCGCCTCCACCGCCGGAGGTCGAGAGGATGGGGATAGTGGACGAGAACGGCGCGATGTCGGAGGAGTTCGAGATCGGCGAGTTTGACCCGAGCCTGGTCGAGGATTTGAGGAATGTCAGTGGAGGAGAGGAGAGATTGGACGACGGTGGCGGCGTAGGCGGCGGCGGTGCTAGAGTCAAGGTTGATAAGTTTAAGGTGTGTGATGAAAGCATGACTGATTATATACCGTGTTTGGATAATGTGGAGGAGATTGAGAAGTTAAATTCGAGTGAGAGAGGGGAAAAGTACGAGAGGCATTGTCCTGGGCAAGGCAAGGGGTTGAATTGCGTGGTGCCGAGGCCGAAAGGGTACCAGATACGAATACACTGGCCTCAGAGCAGGGACGAGGTAATTTGGATTGAAATGTGTGAACTTTGATTTCTGTTTTTGGTAAAGTTGTTTGCTTTATTTGAATTGGTTTGAGTGTTGCTGTTCCTGATACATTGAATTTTGTTATGTAAGTGAAAGTTCAGCAATTGATATCAACTATTAAATTTCAATGGTAAAGAGTTGGCTTAGGCATGTCAGGACAGGGGACAAGTGAAGTGGTGTCATTGTTAGTGTAGAGTTCAAGTCTTGCACTCATCTTGTAAAAATGTGGATAGAGACGGAATTTTCATTGGGAATGGTTTTGAAATTTAGATGGAAGACTTTGAAAAGTGGTGATGGCAATATGCTGTTCTCCTTCTCTTAACTTTAAGCTGTAGGATTGGCAGAAGTTGGTCCCTTGTTTTTAGAATGTAATGAACCAATAGTTCTGATTTCTTTCTTTTTTTGTTGGTTTTTTTTCATTCATGACAATCTCTTTTCTGAAGCTGTATATCCGCAGTTGCTTTCAATGTTACGTAAACTGGTAACAATTGGTAACATCCCTTTGTAGAGCAGTTTTCTGGGTCACTACTGAAAACTCCTTCCTAAAAAAGATCTTTCCTTCTGTAGCTCTTAATGTATAGCATATTACCGTGTCACCTGGTTTGAGAAAGAATGAGTGTTCTTTTGTGCTAACAATAGATATGATAACAGGTGTGGTTCAGTAATGTACCCCACACTCGACTTGTTGACGATAAAGGTGGTCAGAATTGGATAAGGGTAAAGAAAGATAAATTCATTTTTCCAGGAGGTGGAACACAGTTTATTCATGGAGCAGACCAGTACTTGAATCAGATTTCACAGGTTTGTCCCTTGCACAATTCTCATAAAGTATTTGCATGTTTTTACATGATATTGATTACCGCCTCTTACATGGAATGAGCAGATGGTTCCTGACATTGCATTTGGCTACAAAACCCGAGTGTCCTTAGATATTGGCTGTGGAGTTGCTAGTTTTGGTGCCTTTTTAATGCAACGGAATGTGACCACTATGTCAATAGCACCAAAAGATGTTCATGAGAATCAGATCCAGTTTGCACTAGAGCGTGGTGTGCCTGCAATGGTGGCAGTATTTGCTACTCACCGCTTGTTGTATCCAAGCCAGGCTTTTGACTTGATCCATTGTTCAAGATGTAGAATTAATTGGACCCGTGATGGTAATCCATTTCTCTCTTGGACATTTTATGGCATATTCCTACATATGTGTAATGCATTTGGTACTTCTTGTCAAAATCTCTTTGACTCTAAGAATCCTTTTTTTCTTTTGATTATGTGATGAAGATGGAATTTTGCTTCTCGAGGCTGACAGGTTGCTAAGAGCAGGAGGATACTTTGTCTGGGCAGCACAGCCCGTTTACAAACATGAAGAAGCCCTACAAGAACAATGGAAAGGTAGCTCATTATGCAATATTTATTGTAGGTTCACAGCCCGTTTATCTTTCTCTACACTTTGAAAAGTCTGGTCAGATATTTTCTGTATCATTCTTTTACATTAGCATTAGTGTCATCTTCTCCAATATTTGACAAACAACAGCAAAAAATTATTGTTATATTCTTGATGTTGGAGCACTTGAATTAATACTTGTTTATCCATTTACAGAAATGGAGAACCTGACTACTCGCCTTTGTTGGGAGCTTGTAAAGAAGGAAGGATATATTGCTATATGGCAGAAGCCTTTGAACAACAGCTGTTATCTTAGTCGCGATGCTGGAGAGCAGCCTCCATTATGTGATTCAAATGATGATCCAGACGATGTTTGGTAAGTCCTACTTCAAAGTTTAAAATTTTCTTGGTTTAGAAGCATTCTTCAAATATCAATCCGTGTTAATTGTCAAACTCTTAAAACAGTCTTCTATACCATCTGATAAGTTTTGTAACTTTTGACTTTATGGTTTCATTTCAATAGTTTGTCTATATTGTTCTGTTGGACCCTTGTCCTGTTGACTTGGTGACCATAATCTTGCATATTTCCTGAGGGGCAATGCAACCTTGTGTCTTGTGGCATTAAGAGAGAGTTGATTTAAATTTGCTTGAACCAAAAGGCTTTTGGCATGTATAAAAAGCTTTTGGAGGAAAAAAATGTCAAAAAATGATGATTTATCTAACTTGATTGAGCTTTACATCTGAAGCTAACACTTTGAATATGAGGTCTCCTCCACGCACATGCACAAGGCTGAAGAATTTAACAAGAATATTGTAATAATGCTTCTTCTAGTCTCATTGTTGGGTACACTCTATCCAAATTTGATATCTCACCACAAGATAACGAGGCCTACCCAGATGCAGAGTATGAAATAAAGTATCATAACCACTTTAACCCTAAGTAATACCTTTATTTTGCAGGTATGTTGGTTTAAAGGCTTGCATCACTCGATTACCTGAGAATGGTTATGGAGCTAATGTTAGCACATGGCCCGCACGTCTTCAAGATCCACCAGATAGACTCCAGAGCATACAGTTAGATGCGTACATATCTAGAAAGGAAATCTTCAGGGCAGAGGCAAAGTACTGGCATGAAATATTAGCTGGTTACATTGGTGCTTACCATTGGAGAGAATTAAACTTTAGAAACATAATGGACATGAGGGCTGGATATGGAGGGTATATCTTCAAATAATTCATTCTACACAAACCATAAATCTTTAACTATTTTCAATTTTATTTCAACTCGCAAAAGAAAGAGATGGAAATCATTTTGATCTTGGCAGGTTTGCAGCAGCATTGCAAGATTATGGGTTGGATTGTTGGGTTATGAACATTGTTCCTGTTTCAGGGTTCAATACTTTGCCAGTTATATATGACCGCGGACTTATTGGAGTTATGCATGACTGGTATGGGCAAGACACCTTCTGATTTCTGTTTTTGACCATATCTGTGTTATCTGTTGGACTTTGTCATGATGCTCAAATTTATTTTCCTTAGGTGTGAGCCATTTGACACTTATCCGAGAACATACGACTTACTGCATGCAGCGGGTCTCTTCTCTGTTGAGCAAAAGAGGTATAAATTTGCACTGTTGTTTGAGCCTATTTTATCCATTTGTAGGTGAGACTTAATGTGATGTAGAGTACATTGATTTCCTACTGATCTGTTTGTGTTGTGCACAGATGTAATATCTCAACCATCGTGCTTGAAATGGATCGAATGCTGAGGCCTGGCGGACGTGTTTACATACGTGACTCTGTATCTGTAATTGCTGAGCTTCAAGAACTTGCAAGTGCTGTTGGATGGGTGCCTGCGCTGCATGACACAGGAGAAGGACCTCATGCAAGCTGGAAGATCTTGATTGGTGACAAGCGTTTGTGATCTGATTTGGGTGCAAACTTGTCGATGTATTTTTCTGTAAAAGGGTATGAAATCGCACCATAGAAAAGAAGGCACTACAACAGCAACTAACATATTGCACTTGTTTTATGCTCTGTAATTTGAAGACTAGCTAGTGCAATCCTTTTTTTCATTTTTTATATTTTTTTTCTTAGTATATCCAAATGCACAGCAATAGGATGGTTAAATGTGCATAACTTAACACTAATACCATGATATTATAAAGTGTTGTTTTTGTAACCTTTGTTCCTAAAATTTGCGCACAACACAGGCTTGATGGCCTTCATTCAATAGACTTAACCAAAACCCATAATCATTTCCCTCTTTGAAAACCTATGGCAATGGCAACAGTGGCGGGGATGGCAGAGGGTATTTGGGCCACCGGATTTGATGAAGGCCGTAGAAGTAGTTATTGAAAATGATGGCTTGGTTTCATCGTACAAGGCACTAAAGATCACTTGAAATACATCGAACTGCACTTTATTCCTCACGCAACCGATGATATCTTATGGGCTGTGGATATACACAAGTAACTGAGGAATGAACCTCGACTGCTGCAGTTTTAACCTTAAACTCCGCAGAAGCAGAACCCTTCTGCGCTGCTGCAGCCTAAGCTTCAGGGATTTCGAAAACTGAAAAATTGCACACATCGTATGCAGTTTAGGGAGAGATAAGCTGATTCAGTCTTACTCCGGAGGCTCTTCATAATCTCCAATGTACATTCCTCCCCAATTAAATTTGGGAGGATACGAAGCCGAAGAACCCTTCTGTGCTGCTGCTTTATTAACCTGTTTGGAGAGATAAGCTTCATAGATTTCAAATACAAGTTGTGGATCCTTCTCCTTCAGCTCAGCATACTCCTCCCGGGCAGTAAGCTTGTCCATGTTGTCTATGATCAACGTCAAGGCTGCGTCGATGATCTTCTTGGCGTTATGCTGGTGCACGAAGGTGTAGATCGAAAAAGAATTCTCCCAGTTGAGGTTGGCCACCAAGAACTTCTGGCACAAATCTTTGAGATGGTGCACCTGGTATTTTTCAGCCATTACTAGGAGGTCACATGCCAATTGCTGGTCAAGGCATACCACCTCAGTTGTGTAGAGGTAGTTGACGAAGGCACGAAGGGTGGGGTAGGATACATCGCGGATCTTGATGGTGCCACTCAGGCTTTCTTCCATCTCATTCTCAAGCATGGCATTGAACACCGGAGAACGGCTCACCTGATCCAGAGCGGGTCAAAATACGTACATAATATTTAAGAGGAATTCAAAGTGTGCAATAATAATATTTTCCCAGGAACATATTAATTTTGTGAACAGTACTAGTAGCTGACCAGGGAAGAGAAAATGAACCTAGCCAAATTATTCCAAGAGTACAATTTCTGTATGGCCAAATCTTTTTTAAATTCAAAGGTCCCTAAATTTTTTTTTTTTAAATTTAAAGGATAATTAAATATTGAAGATTAACAACAACACCAAAAAAAAAAAAAAAAAAAAAACGAAGACAATTGTTGGAGAACAAAAGCATTATACGGGAGCCAAATAATTATAATAACCCTTTAGCCATTTCAAGTCAAATTTGGCTTAACTTTGCCGGCGAGTCTGGGAATGAATATATTTGACTAAAATATTTGAATACTTGAATTCATGAAAAAGATAAAAGATAAAATACTCCAGATGACAAATCACATTTATTGATAAATCATTTTTCCGTTTAAAACGTTTTTTTACATGTCAAATTTTGACTTGCAAATATGGAGGTGTAAAAGTAAAAAGTTGCAGATAAGTTACAATGTGCCATCCCTTGTACTCAAGTTTGATCCCCCCTTTTAAAGAAATATAAAAATTAAAAAAAAATTAGATATAAACCCAAAAAGTAATAGATTTATTAGGAATAACCCATGTGTTATAATATTTCAATATAAACCCATTGGTTATTAATTCACCTAACAAACTAACCATACTGAGATGATAAGTCAACTACTATTTATGGTTGATTTGTCAAAGGGCTGCCTTTTATTTTTACCCTATACAACTTTTTATTTTATCAACCCTTATATGATTTAATGTTATCTCTGGGAATAAAATGGGAAACAAACTAATTTTTTAGGTAAAAATTATTATGTTGAACTTCTTAATAATTGACACATTTAAGGTTATATCTTGTCCTTGATTTTAGCATATCTCAAGTTGGTATCTTTTTTTTTTTGTTTTGTTTTTTGTTCTTCCCTCGATTCATGTTCTCAAAGCAAAGAAAATTCATCCCCACGTTCATTCATAGTATGTTGGAACTTCCTGAGAGAGGGATTAGTGTTCATGGTTGTTTATGGTGGTGAAGAATTTCCAGGGTCATTTAAGTACCTACGTAGAAGGCTGTTATTTGGTGTGAAGACTTAAACTTGTCATTGGTGTGTTCAAAGGTGAGTCTTTCGTTTGGTTTGTTCTTAGAATTTGGCTAAGTTGTTGTTTTTATTTGTTTACAAGTTGGGGCGGTTGGATATTGTTTTTGGAGTATGATCTTAGGTATATAGGTAATACATGCATGGTGATTTTGATACCTGTTGTGGATGTGATAAAAGACAATCGTGTGCGAGTATTTATTATTCTCCAATCTAGGTAAATGGGTTGGATTTTTGGTTTCTACTAGTTAGGTAATGAAATTTTTAGTAAGTAAATTTGGATGTGTTTAGTATAAGAGGCAATGTCACATATATAGATAAGTTGTTTTTTGTATTTATATCCCATTTTCAGGTAAAATTCTGCATATTTAGGTAATTGTTGTCTGGTATGTATTTACGTCAAATGAAGGTCAATTATTCTCTTGACGAATGTTTTCTTGTTGTAGGTGGATTATGAAGACAATAAAAAAATGAGATATAAATACTAGTGAGTCTAGATCAAAAGAAGAAAACACCTAAATCAAACCTCTTGGGCACGGATCTAAAGAAGACCCCATCCTTATTGTGAAACAAACACAATTAAAGCAAAGCTATCAAAATGTTTGAACAAAAATCAGCGATGGAGTAGAAAGTTGGCGAAATGTGTACTGACCAAAACGGCCTTATGGGCCCGAACGGGTACAGCGGCCTGGGCAGACCCGCCGTCGGCGGCAAACAGAATGACGTCGGAGAAGGAATCTGGCTGGGACGTCGAGAGAAAAGCGACCTTGGCCTTCAGGTCCTCGTGGCACTTCTTGAGGTCCTCGTGGCAGTTCTTGAGGTCCTCGTGGCACTTCTTGCAGGTGCCGGCGTCGTATCTGCCATTGCAAGATATGCACCTCATGTTGGGTTGGGGTTCTCAAAGATAAATAACAGCAAGAAAAAAGTTTTAAGGCAAATGTAATTTCATCAATTTATGGTACGTAGTTTCCTTCGTCTGGAAGTAGTCCGCCACTTTTCTTTTCTTTTCTTCTTCTATGTTTAAGTTCCTTGCTTGCTCCAATATCATTCGTATAAAAATAAATAGGGACAATGTTGCCCTTTATTTGTTAGTAGATTTTGACAGATATTAGAATACTTGTTTATCTATTTACAGAAATGGAGAACCTTACTACTCGCCTTTGTTGGGAGCTTGTAAGGAAGGAAGGATATATTGTTGGAAGTTTGAAAGCAAATTATCCCACATCGGAGGAAACAAATGGTTTTACATGCTTCATAGATTTTGAATACGAGTTGTGGATCTTTCTCCTTCAGCCCAGCGTACTCCTCCCCGGTAGTAAACTTGTCCATGTTGTCTGTGATCAAAGTCAAGGCTAGGTTGATGATCTGATTGGCGTTATGCTGATGCACCAAGGTGTAGGTTGAAAGTGAATTGTAGTCCCAGTTGAGATTGGACACCAAGGGCTTCTGGCACAAGTATTTGTCAGCCATTACTAGGAAATCACAGGCCAATTGCTGTTCAAGGCATACCACCTCTGCTGTGTAGTGGTAGTTGACAAAGGCACAAAGG
>NC_047650.1:36984576-37049991 GCF_902201215.1 Prunus dulcis | reverse complement strand
CTCATGCAGAGCATAGACATTGTTTAAAACATTTATATGGAAACTTCTATTTGGAACATAGAGGTCTTGCTTTGAAACATCAAATGGAAGCAATTGCTAGGGCCACAACAGTGTCATGGTTTCATGCACAAATGAGAAAGATGTTAGAGTTGTCTAAACCTGCACATGATTGGCTTGCAGAGAAAGATCCTAGGCATTAGAGTAGGGCATATTTCAAGAGTAATTCCAAGTGTGACATGCTTATGAACAACCTATGTGAGGCATTCAACCGTAGCATAAAGGATGCCAAAGACAAGCCTGTTTTGACTATGCTAGAAAGAATTCGGTTGTATATAATGTTGTTGATGACTAGAAGAAAGGTTTTCTGTGAGAAATGGCATGGACAAGTTGGGCCAAGAATTAGAAAAAAACAAAGGAAAAGCTCAGTGGTGCATTCCTAAGGCTGCTGGACAGAATAAGTTTGAAGTAATGCACCATAGTGGCCGTAACTTTGCTGTTGATTTGAATGCTCACTCTTGTTCATGCCATGCTTGGGATTTGAATGGAATACCATGTTGTTGTGCTGCAATAAGTTGGTTTCATGGGAATCCAGAGGACTTTTGAGATGTAGTGTACAAGAAAGAAGCTTATTTGAGAGCCTATGAACCAATGATTATGCCTATGACTAGCCAAGATCAGTGGATGAAGATTAATTTACCTCTATTACTCTCTCCAAAATACCACAAGCAGCCTCGTAGGCCTAAGAAGACAAGAAAACAAGTTGTTGATGAACCTAAACAACCTGCTAATCCATATAAGCTTCCTAGGTAAGCCATCCTTTTAAAGTGTGGCAATTGCGGTGGAAGGCATAATCGAATTAGTTGTAAGGTATGTGTCATTATAGGCTTATTGCTTTACATTTAAATGTATTTGATTTAGTTTCTGACTTGATGACTTTGCTTATTAGGAAACTAGAAATCCCAACATAAAGCCTACTAGGAAGAGGAAAGTTGCCAAAGAAAAACTTGTAGTAAGTGCCACGGTTTCAACTATGTTTTCACCAATCAAAATTTCATATTATGAAAACTACTAATTATTATTTGTTTTAGGTAAGAAGGAGAGATGGTGGAGACCAAAGTAGAGGACAACAGAGTATGAAACTATTATTCCCAAGGGCCTCACATGGCCCCCATGGATCATTTATGATTTGCTTCAAGACATGGGATGGCAGAGGGTATTTGGGCCACAGATTCAGGCCATCAGATTTGATGAAGGCTGTAGAAATAGTTATTGAAAATGATGGCTTGGTTTCATAGTACAAGGTTGTGAAGATCACTTGAAATGCAACAAACTGCACTTTATTCCTCACACAACCGATAATATCTTTTGGGTTGTGGATATACACAAGTAACTGAGGAATGAACCTCGACTGCTGTAGTTTTAACCTTAAACTTCGCAGAACCCTTATGTGCTGCTGCGGCCTGTTTGGAGAGATAAGCTTCATAGATTTCAAAAACTGAAAAATTCCACACATCATTTGTAGTCACGACAACAAACAGTCATCATTCTTATTCATACTCACTTAGAACCTCATAATCTTCAATGGACATTCCTCTCCAATTATGGGAAGATAAGAAGCCAAAGAACCAGTGGCGGATGGACATAGGGACCAAAGGGGTTAAGGGACCCCATGGATGGCTGTAAAATAGCTATGAAGGTCCTCACATGGCCCCCATGGATGGGAAGAAAGTGAGAGAAATTACTAAATTTTCTATTTGAATGGAAATTAATAAAATTTATTGGGTTAAAGACATGAACCTTGGGTTATTATAATGACCCATCTTCAATTAGGGGGTGACAACTCTTCATATGTGTCTGGAACCCTATTAGACACCTAGGGATGAATTGTTTGCCTTTTCAGATTGGGATACCTTTTTGGAAAGGGTATTTCATCATCTATAAATAGAACAATCCTCCTACAGTTTTATCATTCAATTAAATTCACAACATATAGACTTCCATATATAGAGAGTATTAGAGTTTTCATAAAGGGAGGTTCCTGCATAATTTAGTTCAAAGTTCCTTGTGAATTGCAGTGCTTCTTTTACAAGGAGGGAAGCCATTGTATCCTGATAAGCGAATGCTAGTGAACCATAAGCACCAGTGTGGGACGTAATTCGTCTTAAGGTCAGAGTGTCCAACACTTGCCTCGACTCAATTAAGCTTCTTCTAATTCAATTCTCCTTTTGAAAAAATCTGTTTTGTTTGTAGTATTTATTTGTTTATTTTATAGCAATTTGTAGTCATATTTCCAACAGAAAGTCCTGAAATTTGGACAACAGCAGGCTATGAAGGGGATGGAGAAGAAGAGGACAAGCTCGTCTTTTTGGCCAAAACGACGTCGTTTTGTTCTAGGCGGCTTCAAAATTTTTTTTAAATGACTTGGTCCAAAACGACGCCATTCTCTCTCTCTCTCTCTCTCTCTCTCTCTCTCTCTCTCTCTCTCTCTCTCTCTCTCTCTCTCTCTTATAATTAAGTGGGTGAGGAGGAAAGCCAGAAAACAGTTGTGTGTAGCTCGAGGTGAAAAGCCAGAAAACATTAGTTTTAAACAATTTAATAGGAAATTACTTATTTGTCCTAAAAAATGCCTCAATCATAATTCCATGAAAACTCAATTTTTTCTTATGCATCAACTACAATATTAGTTAAAATATAACTCTATATAATCTTGCATTTATGTTACTGGTACTCCCACATATTAGCTTCTAGCTCCGCCACTGCCTTCTTTGCTGCTGCTTCATTAACTTGTTTAGAGAGATAGGCTTCATAGATTTCAAATACAAGTTGTGGATCTTTCTCCTTTAGTTCAGCGTACTCTTCCCGGGCAGTAAGTTTGTCCATGTTGTCTATGATCAACGTCAAGGCTGCATGGATGACCGGCTTAGCGTTATGCTGGTGCGCAAAGGTGTACGTCAAAAGTGAATTGTCCAAGTTGAGGTTGGACACCAAGAACTTCTGGCAGTAGTTTTTGAGATGTTGCACCTGGTATATTTCAGCCATTACTAGGAGGTCACATGCCAATTGCTTGTCAAGGCATACCTCAGCTGTGTATAGGTAGTTCACAAAGGTATAAAGGGCGCCGTAGGACACTTCGCCAATCTTGATGGTGCCGCTCCGGCTTTCTTCCATCTCATTTTCAAGCATAGCTCTCAACACCGGAGAACGGCTCACCTAACACACATAATATAAATCACATTTGCTAATAAATCATTAATCTGCCTACAAATAAATCACATCTCACATCACACGTACGCCTACATATATATAAATAACTCGTAACAAAACACACAATATTTTCTTCTAGACACGTGATTTGCCTAGAAATAAACAACAATAGTCACGAAATCGTGGAACAAAAATCAGAGATGATGTAAAGTAGCAAGTTGGCTGAATGGATACTGACCAAAACGGCCTTATGGGCCGGAACGGGTCCAGCGGCCTCTTCGTCGTCGGAGGCAAACAGAAATATGTCAGAGAAGGAAGATGGATGGGTCGTGGTGAGAAAAGCAACCTTGGCCTTGTGGTCCTCGTGGCACTGCTTGCAAGTGCCGGCGTCGTCTCCGTCGTATCTGCCCTCGCAAGATATGCACTTCATGTCGAAGATAAGAAATTTAAAGCAAATGTAATTTTAATTTTCATGCATTGATCATTGTGCAGCCTGCCCTGCCTTATATATTAGTAGCTACCTTCACTGGACGGTTCACTTTTCTTTTTCTTTGGTTTACTATTTAATTATTGGACTCCTTCCGGAGGAAGGTGTTCGCCACTTTGGTTTGTAAGGGCCCCGCAATTCTGCTTTCTATCTGTACCTAGGAGATGAAAAGATTGAGGATGATGTTGGTTCATCTTTCATGATATAAATAAAGGCAATATTAAAACGAATTGTAGCTTAATTAGTTAAGAATAGTTATTCATGTGATCTCGATATTTTTATTCAAATTTTAAAGTTTAAAAATCCTTCCAGACTCTAGAGGAAAGAGTCTAATAGTGAAATTTATTATATTTCTAGTCTTCTAATATTACTTGTATTTTTCTTCTGGAAGGGCCCGCCACTTTGATTTCTATCTCAATTCTGGCCTTTGTGTGAAATGAAAAGATCAAGGACGATGTTGATTTGATCTTCCAGTATAAAAATAAGGGCTTGTCCAATATAGGTCCCTACAATTTCTATTTCTTAGACATATACCCATCATTCTATAAATTTATGTGTAAAACCCAATTTCAAACTTAAATAACCAGTAGGATATAAAATGTCGTAGTATTCCTATGTTTTTACATCCTTGCCATCAGACTTCATATTTTATTTGTAATTTATTCCAAGCATTTCATTAACTGTCATAATTGTAATTAAAACTCCCTATTAATAGCATATCAATCACCCCCTTTCTTTTGGTTGCCATTCCCTCTAACATATGGCCCCTTAAAATTGCAAATTAAAAAAATATGTAAATTACATATCCAATAATGCACATATGAAAAATATAAATATAAATATCTACCTTTAAAAATATAGGTAAATTATTTACCCAAAAAAATTAACAAAAATAGGTCAATTACTTTGTAATTGAAATTTATGTACATTTTTCATAAATTAAAAATAGGTACACAATAATTTATAGAAAATAGGTACGTTGTATAATTGAAATTTATGCAAATTTTTTATAAATTAAAAATAGGTACATTACTTAGAAGAAAAAAATAAGTTCATTATACAAGGTAAATTGTTTTACTAGGTATAATTATTAGAGAAAAACAAGGTACATTATTTAGAGAAAAAAAAAAAAGGTTCATTATACTAGGTAAATTGTTTAGGGGAAAAAATAGGTACATTATTTTGAGAGAAAAAATAGGCTCATTTAAAAAAAAATTGTTTTCATAAAACAAAAAATAAAAAGATGATCAAATTATTTTTTATAAAACAAAAAATGTACATTCTTAGAAAAAAAAAAATAGGTACATTATTAGAAAACAAAAAATAGGTACATTATTAGGAAAAAAAAATAGGTACATTATTTAGAAAAAAAAAAAATAGGTACATTCTTTTGAGAGAAAAAATAGGCTCATTTAAATAAAAAAATTGTTTTCATAAAAAACAACAATAAATAGATGATCAAATTATTGTTTATAAAACAAGTAATAAAGAAAAAAAAAAGGTACAATATTTGGAGAAAAAAAAGGTTCATTAAAAAAAATTAAAAACAAAACAATAAATAGATTATCAAATTATTTTTCAACATAATTAGAATGTGCACTATTATTCATAAAACTATAATAAAAAAAGAATACTGATCGTATAATTCATAAAAACAAAACAATATTAATTCCTAAATTTAATATTGTATTTAAATTATTAATACTTTAAATAGATTACTAGTTGTAATTCATAGAAGGAAAACACCATTAATTCAAAAATAGATTACTAATACTTTAATGTGGAATTTAATATTTAATTTCAAATAAGTTTCTAAATTAGTTTCGACATCCATTACAACTATTTGAAGATATTTCCAAATTCAATGGGTGTCGTTAGTTACACCCCCCATGACACATTAACTTATAAATATGGGTAGTTTTGGGATTCAAAAAATACAATAAATCAGATTTTAAGTTATATTATGTAACTTGCTTAGTTGGATCCTAGTCATTGGGTATTATTTGAAAAAATTGGGTATTTTACATAAAACTAAAAAAAAAGAGTTGTAGGTGATTTAAAAATGAGCCAGCATAAAAAAAACATTAAACTTAGCTCACTAGAAGCCAAATACATAAACAAACACAGCATAATTCTCATGTAAATTATGCCAAATCAAACCCAGCAATCGGCAAGCAACTCTACTTTTGCCAGTATTTGGAAAAGAGGACAGTATCAGTAAGAGAAAGAGCATATCCGCTGTCTTCCTCCAGACACTCGTACAAGCATCACAACACCATCATTTCTCCACCAGGTCACAACACCCAAACTCTGACAGTAGACATTGGCTTCTCCTCCAGAAGATAACCCCAAGCCTCCAGAAAGTACAAACAATAAGCCCATAGCTAAAAAGGAGATATGTTCCATATACAAATAGGAGCACCACTAGATCTTGACATAATTAAAGAAAATAATATGCCTAGCTAAGGGAGAAAACACTTGAACCAAAGAGAGATGGGAGAAAGTATTGCCTAATGCTCCAACTACTCTCAAGTCATTTTTACCTAAAATTCTCCCAAAAATAACTCCTTGAGCATATTTTTAGGCAATAACACAATTTTTGTATGTCCCAATCTTTTTTATTTATTTAAAGGATAATTAAATATTGAAGATTAACACAAAAAAAATTACAAGCATTGTTGGAGGAGCATTTACAAGTGCCTGGTAATTACAGAAACTCATTAGGCATTTTAAGTCAAACTTGGCGAGTCTGGAAATGCTCTAGAGTAAAACCAAATTGATTATTCATGAATAAGTAAAACCTACAGCACAGTGAAGGCCGAAGTTGTTGAAAATTGGGGCTCGGTTTCATATCAACACTCACAACAGTCATCGTAAGACGTAGAAGAAACCGTGCGCACACAAGAAAATGAAGAATGTCTGGAGAGAAAAGCTTCATAGATTTCGATCACGAGTTGCGGATCTTTCTCCTTGAGCTTGGCGTACTCCTTCCGGGAAGTAAGCTTGTCCATGTTGTCTGTGATCACTATTAAGGCCGCGTCGATGATCTGCTTGGCATTATGCCGGTGCGCGAAGGTGTAGGTCGAAAGTGAATTGTCACAGTTGAGGTTGGCCACCAAGAACGTCTGGCAGTAGTCTTTGAGATGCTGGACCTGGTATTTTTCAGCCATTACAAAGAGGACACAGGCGAATTGCTGGTCAAGGCGTACCTCAGCAGTGTAGAGGTAGTTGACAAAGGCACCAAGGGTGCGGTAGGACACTTCGCCAATCTTGATGGTGCCGCTCAGGCTTTCTTCCATCTCATTCTCAAACATGGCTCTAAACACCGGAGAACGGCTCACCTGAAAAACACATGTTGTTCATAACAACTTTAATATCACAACACCCTTCATATATATAATCAATCAAACAAGTTTTTCCAAAGAAATTATAATAACGCATTGGCCATTTCAAGTCAATCAAATTTAGCATTCATCGACCTACAAATTTAAATAAATCACATCTCTCATTACATTTACTAATTAAGGTTGTTACATAGTTCTCCAAAGAAATCAACCAATTCATAAAAAATTAAAAATATACAAATAAAGTCCCCAAATTGTTGAGAGAAAAAAACAGTGATGAAGAGTAGCAAGTTGGCGGAATGGGTACTGACCAAAACGGCCTTATGGGCCGGGATGGGACCAGCGGCCTCGTCGTCGGAGGCAAACAGAACGACGTCGGAGAAGGAAGCCGGGTGGGTGGCCCCGAGAAAAGCGACCTTGGCCTTGTGGTGCTCGTGGCACTGCTTGCAGGTATCGGCGAAATAATCTTGGAAGCTGCTCTCGCAAGATTTGCACCTCATGTTGAAGAGAAGAAATTCAAAGCAAATGTAATTTCACGCATTCATCATCGTGCTGCCCTGCCTTTTTATTAGCTTAATTGGGGTTTCACTTTTCTTTTTGTTTGGTTACTATTAATTATTGGACGGAGTTCGCCACTTTGCTTTGGAAGGGGCCCTCCCACACTGCCTTCTGTCTATATCTAGCCTTTTTGTGTGAGATATGAAAAAAAATCAAGGACAATGTTGAATCATCTTCCAAGATAAACACAAAGACAATATTGATTTAAAAATTTGAAGAATGAAATGATAACTTTTAAAATGTTTAAAAAATTACTTGTGATAAAATTTCATGTTTTATTTTAGTTTATTTAAATTTTATCTAATATTTATTTTAAACAACTTCTTGAATATATTTGCACCCAAAAAAAAAAAAAAAAAAAGGAATGTTGAAAGATGGGGAATACGGGGTTAGGCTTCATTTATTGAAAATTATAGCTCGTGTTACCATAAAAGTGAGAAATTTTAATAATCTACCCATATTATAACACATGGATGAATTTTATTATATAGTGGTATTCCAGTATCATACAGTAATTTCCTCCTATTTATGAAAGAATTTTTCCGCTTTTATTAGTTAGTTTTAACTACCATCCCCAACCAAAATAATACATGAGCTTCTAGTTGATCCCAGTTTGAAGTTTTTTTTGTCGATAAGAAATTTCATTTAAAAAAAATAAAGGACTGCAAACTATGGATGGTCAAATGCAACATTTATTATTATTATTACTTCCTTTCTGTATATCAAATGCACACAATAGGATGGTCAAATGTGCACAATTTAACAGACATGCCATGCTATTAAAACTCTTGTTTTCATTACCTTTGTTTCGAATTGTGCACACACACAGGGCATGATGGACTTTCCAGCACTGCATTAGCTGTTGAACAACTTTCCCAATCTATTGTCTACGCAAATAGCTGACAAATAATGCCATATCATATGGAGTCGGGATACAACAAACATCCGGAAACACTAGGAAAGAGATGCAGAAACTAAACTTCAGCTATCAAAGGCTGAAAATTGAGAATCTTAAGGGTAGTAAAGTGTTACCAGTTTTATTTTAAAACTGAAAAATGTTACCAAACCAATCTTCACATTTTCAGTTTTTCTACAAATGAAAATTGAAAACAAACTGAAATGGTGATCAAACAGAATGCTAATCACAAGTCATATGAAGTTACAACAACAAACAATCAAAATTCATCCTCATAGTCATTGGCGGAACCAGTAAAAGGGCTGCCATGGATGTAGCTCTTTTGAAAATTAAAATATACTACATGTATTTCAATGTGATTTATCCCATTAAAGCTTATAAACATTCATGACTTTATCTCTTTACATTCTCCTATTTTCTCTATATGTTTTCTTAATATGTCGTCAATATTCTTAACGACCATCATATCACCCTATACAATTATCTATAAACGACGTGTTATTATGAAATTTTGCTTGAGGGAGAGGAAGCCATTGTTCTTCCCCCTTCTTCCCTTTTCTCTTCCTCCTTTCACCTCTTTCCCCATTTTCAAAGACAAAGGGTTTTCCCTATTTGTCTTAGTTTTGTTATGATTTTCATCCTACCATTATAGGCGGCTGCGGCTCAGCGTTGAATCTTCACCCGCATTTCGGAGTCGGATCTCCACCACCATCTTTGTTGCAATTTCTTTGTGTTCGGAATAAGTTGCAGAGACTCTTTGGGTTCTCTATGTAGTTTTCACCTCTCCTTTTGTGATAGTTTTTCATCTCTCCTTTGTGAGAGCTTTTCATCTCTCATTTGTGAGAGTTTTATTTGTATTATTATGGCTTGGTTTTTTCAAGCTTTATCTTTCTTTCTTTTTTAAATTCTAAGTTTGAAATCTTAGTTGGGATGCCTATTCCAGAGTTTCTTCGATCATGCCTGATGGTTAGTAGAGACACACCAGATTGTCTTAATTTTGATATTAGACCGCTCCATTATTGTAATGGCACTTTGTAGTTAGTGGCTTTTTTGGCTGAACTATGAATACAATCATATAATTTCTCAAAAAATAAAAGAAAAGAAGGCAAAGGTCACCTTTTTAAAGTAACCAAATTTGTGTTGGTGACAATTTAAAGTAACAAATTAGTGTCTGTAACACTTTAATACTTTGGTGACATTTTTTATTTAAATATATAATTAATTATTGTGATTAACATCTAAAACAGTAATTTTCACGGCTAATTTTTTACTATGGCCTGCTTCATTCTCTCTGAGCGGTATCTCTCCCAACCAAAATAAATCAACCTCGCATTCTCTCAGTGACCTTCGACCGGAGAACACGATATCTTGGAGTGTGAGATCTTTCGTTCATCAATTTGTTGGCGAGATCAAATCTCGAATCTGAGAGCTAGAGTGGGCTTGCTTCTCTGGATCATATTTTCGAAATATCCCTCTCCAAACTCTATCCCAATGTCACAAGCTCTCTCTCTCTCTCTCTCTCTCTCTCTCTCTCTCTCGTATTTTGATTCAAATAGTGCCCTTTGCTTTGCTGTTCGACTCCTGAAACAAGAAACGCAGGGCAAAGCAACCAGCGTTTCTTCCACAACAATCCAGAGGTATTCACCGATCCCACTTCTGAATTCTTCAAAGAACAACGATTCTTTCAAATTCCATTTTGGGTTTTTTTTTTAATGGGTTTTTCCCTTTTGCAGGTTCTGTATGATATTTTATTAGGGGATTCACTATTATACTTAATATTGAAGTTCAAATTGTAAAAAAATCTATATGAATTGAACTTTAGAAACACACTCAAAACTCATTTACAATATAACAAAAATGTTTTTAACTTCTTTTAAATTGCAAAACTACCATTGATTTCTTAAAATAAACCTAATCCCAAAACCTCATAAAAAACCAAAAACACTCAATAGGGCATTAAAGTAATTTAATAGTCAAAATTAAATTCAATAGGGCCTATCATTTTTTGTGTTTTTTTGTTGTTGTTTTTTTATATTTTTTATATAAATTAAATAGTGTCGGGTTTATCTATATTATTAATGCTAAGAATAGGTATATGACTAAATATCTCTATTTTTTATGTTCTTTTTGCAATTTTTTTAATGGAAATATAGTCCAATAGTAAAATTTCTCTTTCACCTAATTTTAGTTGTATCTTTTTGTTTATAATCTTAGCGTTCTTTCGTTGTCATTTTGATTTATTTACAGTGATGATGGAGGAGACTTCAATTGTTCATCATTTGTATGTTCGGATAAGAGGAAGGCTTGTATTAGCAGTACTAGAAATAGGTCTTGTTAGGCTTCTGTATTGTACTACTTAATTACCATCATGTATAATATTTATATTTAATTGAATATTAATATTAGATTGGTTTTTTTATACACGAATTGCATTACCGAAGAATTATTGTTATTATCTTATCAGGAAAAAATTGAATTATTGTTGTTATGCGATTAGAATATATCAAATGGAAATTATAATTATTTAAAACATATATATAATTCACAAAATAATTAGCCTAATCAAAGATGAAAATAATAATAAAATATAAGTCTAAAGACAGCTGGAAAGTCAACATAATGTTGTCTACTTTTCTCTATTGACAAAAGCCAATTATTACGCCAACAAATCTCACCAAAGTGTCATGGGTAGTGACCTACCCGTAGTACTGGAAAAAAACTTATATATAATGGGGATATCATTTTTTTTGCTATATCTAGCCAATAACACAATGACATGTGAAAAAGTTATCTTACGTGTCATTGCGTTATTAATCAGAAATAGCAAAAAGTGTTTTTCCCGTTACATTAGAGTTCCTATATCCTCTGACAAACCTGTGGGTTTCTAAAAAAAGGAACGCTACTATTGATTATTTTTTTTGTAGTGTTAGCTTGTTTGGAGAAATAAGCTTCATATATTTCGAATATAAGTCGTGGTTCTCTCTCCTTGAGCTCCTCATAGTCCTTCCGGGCAGAAAGCTCGTCCATTTTGTTTGTGATCAACGCCAAGGCTGCATCAATGATCTGCTTGGCATCATGGTGGTGTGCAAAGGTATAGATCGTAAATGCATTGTCCCAGTTGAGGTTGGCCACCAAGAACTTCTGGCACAAGTCTTTGAGATGCTGCACCTGGTATTTTTCAGCCATTACTAGGAGATCACAGGCCAATTGCTGGTCAAGGCATACCTCAGCTGTATAGAGGTAGTTGACGAAGGCACGAAGGGTGTCGTAGGAGACATCGCCAATCTTGATGGTGCCGCTCAGGCTTTCTTCCATCTCATTCTCAAACATGGCCTTCAACACTGGAGAACGATTCATCTGATCCAGTGCCAGCCAAAATATACATATTGCTCAACAGGAATTCAAAGAGTGCATTGAACAAAAACCAGCTAGATAAGACCATTCAAGATGAAAAATATTCCCGTTTACTGATAAATCATTCCTCCATTTGCAAGTCACATAATCTGATTTGTGTGCATACACATATATATATAACTCCTTAAAAGTTAATACAAAAAACAAGGTTTTTACATTTCAAAATTTTCTTTTTAAATAAGGAGGAATAAAAGTAAAGTTGCAGACGAGGTTCCGCTCTTTACACTCAAGTTTAAGTTCGGTCTTTCTTTGAACATTAGCGCATCCATAATGAGAGGGTATATATGGGGGTGTATGTTAAATATACACCCCTTGTCACTGGAATCGTTTCCAATGAGGAGATGTAAAAGGTTGTAAATGTACATCACCACCATGGAGATGTAAAATAAAATGTACATTTACACCTATTTTTATATCTTTTGTAGGCGGGACCTACTCTAGAAAAGAGAGGAAAAACAAACAAAACAATTATACATCTTAGATTTACATCATTTCCCATTGGAGCAAAAAACGTATTTACACCCCCGAATGTGTAAAAGGGATATAAAAATGGCTTTACACTCCCGAATTTACACTCCTCACTGTAGATGCTCTTATAGTAATTAGAATATTATTATTGTAAAAAATAAATTAAAATAAAGCCACCGAAATGTTTGAACATACAAAAAAAAAAAAACAACAGTGACGAAGTAAAGTAGCAGCAAGTTAGCGAAATGGGTACTGACCAAAACGCCCTTATGGGCCGGAATGGGTACAGAGTTCTCGTCGGAGGAGGCAAACAGAACGACGTCGGAAAAGAAAGCCGGCTGGGACATCGTGAGAAAAGCGACCTTGGCCTTAAGGTCCTCGTGGCACTGCTTGCAGCAGGTGCCGGCATCATATCCGCCCTCGCAAGATATGCACCTCCTCATGTTCATGTTGGGTTGGGGTACTCAAAGATAAATAACAACAAGAGAAGAAATATTATGCTGACAAAAATAAAAAATTAAAACAAGAGGAAGAAATTTAAAGCAAATGTAATTTCATCGATTTATCATTGTGCTGCCTGCCTGGCCCTGCCTTATATAAGTAGTCATCTAGCTTCATTGGACTCTTTGGTTAACTCCTTCCTTTGCAAGGAGTCGGCCACTTTGCTTTGGAAGGGTCCCGCCATTCTGCTTTCTATCTAGGACGATGTTGATTCATCTGCCACATTAAAATTAAAATATAATAATAATAATGAAGACAATATTGATTGATATAAAAATTTAAAGATTAAAATGACATTTTTAAAAAGTTTAAAAGGATTATTTGCAGTATTTCCTTTCTTATTTTTAGTTTGTTTAAATTATATTTATATTTGTCAACGGGACTAGCCGAATGAAAAAAGACTTTAACTTTTAGATTAATGATATTAGATTCAAACACTTAAACAACTTGTTGAACATCATGAAAAAGAAACTAAGTAATATTGGAAGAGGAATACGGTGAGGCTCTATTTGTGGAAGAATTTTTTCACTATTAATTGGTACTTGATTTTTAACCAATGTACATGGACTTCTAGTTTATCCCAATTTGAAGACTTTTTCTCTTTTTGATGACATATATGTGGGGGTGTAGTTTGCCAAAATTTTGTCCATTGATCATTTTGCTGCTCTGCCTTATTAGTAGCTTCATTGGGTTTTCACTTTTTTTTTTTGGGTCATTATTAATTATTGGACTCCTTCCTCTGGAAGGAGTTTGCCACTTTGCTTTAGAAGGGGTCCCCACACTGCTTTCTATCTATATCTAGCCTTTTGTGTGAGATATATGTAAAGAGATTTTCTATTTAAATTCTGTAATTCTCTTTATTTATTTTAATATTTAAATTATTAAGTTATAAATTTTATTATTGTGTAAAAAGACAAAAAAGGTCATTCAACTTAATACTTAACCCTAATATATCTATACACACGTCTCACCACTCTTCATATTATGTTTTAGAAAATACAAACTTTTCTACATCCTATTGTAAGATTACTCTTCTACATCCTATTGCAAGATTACTCTTCTCTTTTAAAGACGTAGAATGTTGAGGAACCTACCTCTTTAAAAGCTGCAGTGAGAGCTTATGGAAAGACTTGTTGATTGCTTGGCTGTAATGATCTTATTCTCTTCCCTTTGTATTGGCTGATGGAAAGGCTTGTTGATTGCTTGGTTGTTTTAATATTTTATTTAAAAATTTATATTTACTTGACTTTTTATATGCTCAAAAGTAAACAGTAGATGATTATTGTACCTTCCGTTGGGTAAAAAATAAAATAAGATGTTGTGGTCATTGGATTTCACTGTCATTAGAAAATGAAACCAAACCATCACATGATAAAAACAGCCTTGTGAAAATGACAAAATCTCATGTATACTACTAATATTGTTTAATGATTTAAGTATTGGAGTGAATAAAGAAAAGTGTGGGGTTTAAATAGAAAAACTCTTATTTTTTATTTTTTCAATTGGGGGTGTATTTAAGGGTATTTTGAGAAGATAATGGAGTTTTCTTAGAAATTATGAAAATTTAAATTCGAAGTTGAAGTGAACAAAGAGAAGTGTGGGGTTTAAATAGAAAACCTTTATGTAAAAATCAAGGACGATATTGATTCATCTTTGAGCATAAAAATTAAGACAATATTGATTTGAAAATTGAAGAATAAAATGTAAAATTTTAAAAAGTTTTTTTAAAAAAATTACTTGGGATAAAATTTTATGTTTTATTTTTAGTCTATTTAAATTCTATCAAATATATATTTTAAGCAAGAATTTCTCTTAGACCCACTGAGGTTTGGCATAATTACAGTCAGACCTCAAATATACATTGTAGTGTCAGCTTGTTTGGAAAAATAAGCTTCATAGATTTCTAATAAGAGTCCCAGATCTCTCCCCTTCAGCACCGTGTACTCGTCCTGGGAAGCAAGCTTGTCCATGCTGGCTGTGATCTGCGTCAAGGCTGCGTCGATGATCGGCTTAAAGTTATGCTGGTGCGCAAAGGTGTAGGTCGAAAGTGAATTGTCCAAGTTGAGGTTGGACACCAAGAATTTCTGGCAGAAGTCTTTGAGATGTTGCACCAGGAATTTTTCAGACATTACAAGGAGCTCACAGGCCAATTGCTGGTCGAGGCATACCTCAGCTGTGTAGAGGTAGTTGATGAAGGCGCGAAGGGCATCGTAGGAGACATCGCCAATCTTGATGGTGCCACTCAGGCTTTCTTTCATCTCATTATCAAGCATGGCTCTCAACACTGGAGAACGGTTCGCCTGATCCAGTGAACGCCAAAATACATAATATTTAAGAGGAATTCAAAGAGTTCATCGAACAAAAACCAGCTAGAATAATAAGGGCATATTTGGTATTCAATTGAATTTAACTTTTTAAACTCAAAAACAAAATTTGAGTTCAAAATAAAGAAAATTTGTTTGGTAGCCATATTTTAAAAAAATCAAACTCAAGAACAACCAAAAAAACACCCCAATTATTAAAAACAAAAAATATCTATTTTTTCATGTTTTTTTTTAACAACCCACAAGTTCTGAAATTTTTAAGACTTAAAAACAGTTTTCAAATCGCATATCAAACAAGGTTTTGAATCTTAAAAATAGATTTAAGAACTCCTTATTTTTAAGAAAAATTAAAGTTTTTGAGTTCCTTATTTAAATAGAATACCAAACGCTCCCTAATCTTTCCCCAAAAACCAGCTAGTAGCTCCTAGTACTAGTAGCTAACCCTCAGAGAGAGAAAATGACTCTGGCCAAATTATTCCAACACTACAATTTCTGTATAGCCAATTCTTTTTTAAATTTAAAAAATAATTAAGTATTGAAGATTAACCAAAAAAACCTCTTTAGCCATTTCAAGTCAAATTTGGCTAAGTTTTGCCCAACTGTGCCGGGAGTTCCTTTGGAGCAAATAATCGAACAGCTCGTGGGCAACAACAGAGTGGCAGGCCAGGTTACAGCTTGAACAAAAATAAGAGATCAAGTAAAGTAGCAGCAAGTTAGCGAAATGGGTACTGACCAAAACAGCCTTATGGGCCGGAACGGGTACGGGGTGCTCGTCATCGTCGTCGGCAAACAGAACGACGTCGGAAAAGGAAGCCGGCTGGGGCATCGTGAGAAAAGCGAGCTTGGCGTTGAGGTCCTCGTTGCGCTGCTCGACCTTGGCCTTGATCTGGCAAGATATGCAGTTCCTCATGTTGGGGTAGTCAAAGATAAAATCAACAAGAGAAGAAATTTAAAACAAATGTAATTTCAATTTTCATGCATGGATCAGTACGCTTCAATTTTCAATTTTTATGTTGGGGTAGCTAGCTAGCTTCATTGGGCTCTTTCACTTTTCTTTTCCTTTGGAAGGGTCCCGCCACTACGCTTCAATTTCATTTGTAGAAAAATAAATAAATAATAATAATAAAGATAATAGTGATTGATTTTAAAATTTAAAGATTAAAATGACATTTTTTAAAAATTGTAAAAAAATTATTTGCAATAACATTTCATATTTTCATTTTTAGTTTGTTAAAATTAATATTTTTGCCAATAGAAACTAGCCGAGTAAAAAAAAAAAAAAAAAACACTAACTTGCATATCAATGATTTTAACATTCATGACATCTTTGCAATGTGTGTGAGAAAACTCTCATTCTCCTTCTTAATTTTGGAAAAAAATAATAATTATATCTATATTTTAAACTGCTTGTTGAAAATCGTGGGAAAAAAAAACAGACAAGTAATATTGGAAGATAAGGAATACGGTGAGGCTCCATTTATGAAGAATTTTTGTCACTATTGGTACTTGAATTTTAACCGGTGTACATGAACTTCTAGTTTATCCCAAGTTAAAGTTCTCTTTTTGTCGATAAGATTTTTTTATGAAGGACTGCAAACAATAGGATGGTCAAGTGCAAAACTTTGTTCAAGTACATCAACTGCACACAATAGGATCGATGGTCAAATGTGCACACACTGATGCCCTTTTCCAGCACTGCATTACATTAGCTGTTGAACAACTTTCACATAGAATAGTGCCAATCTGCACACAGATCATTAACTTAATGACAAATTATGCCACCAGATACAGTCCAGAGTAACAAAAGCTAGCTCCAATTATGCCACCGGTAAGAATAAGAAAGGCTCCAAAATGCTCATTTGAAAACAAAAACTACATGCATACAATTTATGTTCCATGTGCTACCACAAAATTTACCGCCTGATATTTGTATATTTTTAAGTTCTACCGCCTGATATTTGTATATTTTTAAGTTCATCTATACTAAATATACAGAGAAAACGAACACTGATCGCAAGCTCAGGTCAGGGTAAGAGGAAATCGCTCACTAGACTATGTCTTCCGGGAAGAATCTTTCTGGGCAGCAGTATTGACCTGTTTGGAGAGATAAGCTTCATATATTTCAACAACGAGTCGTGGATCTTTCTCCACTAGCTCCACGTAATGCTCCCGGGTAGTAAGCTTGTCCATGTTGTCTGTGATCAATGTCAAGGCTGCGTCGATGATATGCTTGGCATTGTGCTGGTGCGCAAAGGCGTACTTCATAACTGAATTGTCCCAATTCAGCTTGGACACCAAGAACTTTTCACAATAGTCCTTGAGATGCTGCACCTGGTATTTTTCAGCCAGTATTAGCAGGTCGCAGGCCATATCCTCATCAAGGCATACCTCAGCTGTGTACAGGTAGTTGACAAACGTGCGAAGGGCATCGTAGGACACATCTCCAATCTTGATGGTGCCACTCAGGCTTTCTTCCATCTCATTCTCAAGCATGGCTCTGAACACCGGAGAACGGCTCACCTGGATAAGTGTCAAAATGTTTAAAGAAATTCAGAGATGAACCAAAAAGGGACATATTTCCACGGAACACGTGATCTAATCCAAATTGAAAGTCTTTCTACATGAACAATAACAACAACAAACACAAAACGAAGACCAATGCTCATAGATTCATAGCACAGTATATATAATCAATCAAGTTTTGCCTAATACCTAATGAAAATAGTCGAACCCAAATTTACACATTCATGAAAAACCCAAAATTGATCAAAGATTCAAAATACTTGAACTACTGAAAAGGAAAAAATTTATCAGGAGAAACAAAATAGTAAAAGGCAGGAACTCGAATGTACATTTCTAACAAATCACACACAGAAGACACACAAGTTGACAATCACATTAAAACAATACCCTGCCAAAAGAGCCATATATCATTCTCTTCTCAAGCTAACCATTTTCCAGCTCTATGTAAACATGGCACATTTCATTCAGACAATAAACCAAACACAAGGTGCCGCAAACTAAAAGGAACAAAACCCACAGACCCACTAAGAATTTACAACAAAACGAGGCGAATCAATCAACTTGGCGAAATGGGTACTGACCAAAACGGCCTTATGGGCCGGAACGGGTACAGGGGCCCCGGCGGAGGTATCCTCGGAGGCAACCAAAACGACGTCGGAGAAGGAAGCGGGGTGAGACCTAGCGCTGGGAGTTGGGGACCAGAACTTGAGGAAGGCGACCTTGGCCTTGAGTTCGTCGATCTCGCGCTTCAGCTCCTCTTCGGTCTCGTTGGCCTCCTCGTAGCACTCCTTGCACGTGCCGGCGGCATCTTCGTCGTAGAGATCCTGGCACGATATGCACTTCATCTGATCGCAAAACTGATAAACAGCACTTCAGCTCCTCTGCTCGCTTTTCCTACTCAAGTGAAAGTGACGAATCGAACAAAGCTCCGGTGGTGCTGATATGGCTTTGACAGCTATTGACTCTTTCGAGGAATGTGTGTATTTATAATAGTTTACACATAAAAGATGCCAATTTAGCTACCATGTTTAAACTTGATAGATGAAAATGACTCTCAATTTGACGCACTATGATTAACAATGGGGCAATGGGGTGTGTCGGTATGCTATTTCCATCCAGCCCTAATACACGCAATACTCAATTCGACCAAAAATATGTATACATAAATGAACTGAAAAAGCATCATGAGCACAACATATCGAACACTATACCCGAAAATGTCTCCAAATTCATTCGTATATTCAATTTTTATCCTTCATATCCAACTCATTAGAAATAAAACTGATGAAAATTCTAGCTTCAAAATTCATTTTCAAATATGAGAAATTGAGTTATGGGGACGGATTTGGTGGAATGAAATACAATTTTAAGAGAAAATATACAATACTATTATAGTACCAGCTGACATTGCTGATTGATACTACCGTCCAATAAAATTTGGACTTGTGTACAACTTATACACATCAACAACCAACTTAATGTATTGCTGTTAACACCCCGTAATCTTTGGAAAAAAAGAAAAAAAAAAACCCGTTAACCACCATTGTTGCAAACTAGAAATACTCGACACTACTACTTTATCTGGGGCTGCGCCACCTGATTGACGACGTCCCTATGGTGGCTTTAACCGATGCCCAAACTCGTCGTTGCCCATCGCAGACTCACTGCCAAAAAGACAAAAAAAAAAAAAAAACCATCGCAGACTTGGGAGTTTATCAAGTCATTTGCCCTATTCCTTATCGATTTTGGGCCTCAATTCAAAAGGTTAGGATAAGTTCCACCGGCCTCTGCCATCATCTTAAGCTCTCACTAATTTTTTTTTCCATATTCTCCCATGAGCGGTGGCTGACAAATTAAAAAACAACAGTGGTGTTGGCTACAATTAAATCTTGCGATTGCATATTTCCCATGAAAATTGACGGCTTGTTGGTGGTGAGGTACCCAACCAACCCCTTGCGCCTCCCACTGGCCATGAATCAGTGGCTGGAGCTTATTTATTTGGGGTTATGACCCAAAGTCAAATAATAAAATTGCACACAAATTTTTGGATTTAAGACTGAAGCACTGAAGCAATTATGATCTAAAGCCACCGTCGGATGACTTCAAGCTTTTGGCAATGCCACCAGAGGGTAATGTTGGTAATTAATCTATCTGGATTTTTTTTTTTGGGGGTCAGATAACCTGTCTGTTTGGTTAACGTTGATTCTAACGACGGTTACGCATGTCCGAATTTTATTGGACAGTAGAACCAATCAGCAATGCCCGTTGGTACTACACTAGTACTGGACATACTCAGATATCGGAAACGACAAGTCGCTGTGATGACCAAACAATGTCGTAAACTGATTATTTATTATTATTATAACAAATAATTAATTTAATTAGAAAACCGCCCGAGTCGCAGTTAGTTGCTTCTGCGTCTGTCAAAGTTTAGAAATTCTGAGATAAGAGTGTAGTCTCTTATTCTACTGAACCAGGTCTCTCACAAGTCACAACAAACAGCCCTCGCTCCTCAGATTCTAGGGTTTCGATTCTCTTTTGGCCCCCAAATTGTCTATCAGGTCAGCTCTGTTCTCTCTCTCTCTCTCTCATGCTTTTTTTTAATCTTTAAGTTATGTTTAAATTTTGTTTATTTTGTCATCTGTTTGGTTGACGAGAAAATGCATGAACAGAAAATAAAACCAAGTCATAATTTTAAGGTTCTCAGTGTGTTCGACCTAGGCATCAGATTACGTCTCAAAAAGGTGTCAAAAGATTTGGTCTTGGGTTTAGCTTAGCCGAATTTTACATTTCCCGAAGATACCCAAAGCAACTGAAAGCCTAAGACTCTGGAGTTTCATATTTTCTCGGCTACCCAACAGTAGGGGATTTTACTATGACGGCTTTGGCTGTGAATGTTTCCTGGTTTATTTTGTTGGTTTGCTGAAATTTGCTAAGTGCTAAAGATAATGGAATCTAGGTGGCTGCTGTGAAACCCTAGTTTTTCAAACTGTGACGTTTGAGAAATTTAGGGTTCTGTTTTGTAATGGAACCTGAAGAAGGAAAAAGCAATGGTGGTATTACGGTGTGCACTGAGAAAGTTCAATCCTTGACGAGTGAAGCCAATGGTGGTAGTACGGAGTGCACTGAGAAAGTTCAATCCTTGACAAGTGAAGCCAATGGTGGTAATACGGAGTGCACTGAGAAAGTTCAATCCTGGAAGAGTGAAGCCAATGGTGGTAGTACGGAGTGCACTGAGAAAGTTCAAACCTGGAAGAGTGAAGCCAATGATGGTAGTACGGAATGCACTCACAAAGCTCAATGCTTGAAGAATGAAGCCAATGGATTTGAATTTAGGGTGTGTAAAAACTTTGCCGAAGGCCGCTCAGATGCAAGTGAGGTTGTTCGGACTTACAAGAGGCGGAGGCGTGCAGGGTCAAGTTGGGATAGCAGGTCACAAGAATATGGGGGAGCTGATGTGGAATCTTCGAGCCAATTGGCAGACCAGGTGCTTACTCTAGCTCTCTTCCTCTCTGCCAAAATTTGTGTTGACAAAAACCATATTTTTTATTTAATTAGCCAATTTGGAAACCAGGACTGCAATATTCTAGTATGTTGGCTGATGTCCCACTGTTTCAAGTTGAATTTTAACGGAGTTACACCTGAGCAATGGTAAGCTGTTTTTAATATAAACAGAAGAATCAGCTTATTAATGATGCCAGTAATAACAAGGCTCATGAATTTTGGATCCATAGTGAATTTAAAATTTCTTTATAACTCAAACAATGAAAATTTGGTTGGCAATATAAACAAATAAACGTAACCATCAGTACTCTTCTCATTAGCGCATTTGAGAGCTCATTAGGCTATTTAGGGGGATTTGTTAGTACCACAGGAGGAAAATGAAAGAGGTTTATTTTACAGGGATAATTTTGAAAGGGGATTGATTGGTTGCAAATTGAAATTTTGTGCTTTGTTAAGGGGTTTATTTGACCTGAAGCTTTCAAAGTTGTGATTAGAACCTAGAACAATTATGAGCTTTTTGCCCTGATAAAAAAAACCTTGTTTGTATGATTATTCCTTCCTGATCCATATTGGCTCAACAAGTACCAGAACCATCTATTACATATGAATTAATATATTAGAAAATTAATGGTTGAATGCTATGAGCTCCATTGATGGAATTTCTGTTGAACCAATAACTACAGTAGTTGATACTGCTTATCAAAATGGTGATGAGCTCCGGTTTAGTTGTTCAGATATTGATACTTTAAATATGGCTAATTTGGCTATGATGAGCTACAAATGTATTGTAATCTACATTGTTATTGAGAAAAGAGATATAGATAATTTGCGGGTTCCATCCCTTCAATCCTCAAATTTTTCTCTCCAGTGGTACTTTTTGGTCCTTGTTTTTATCAATCTATGTTTGATTTTTTTGCAGCGTCTAAAGGAACCTGTGGACACAGCAATACAGAATAACTCTTGTGAGCAAGTCCATCTTCAAACGAATAGTTCAGATGCTTGCTCAGATAGGCACTGGAGAAATGCTGTACTGGACAGCATGTATCAGTCGTTAGGTGATGATGAAGGTGGTGTACAAGTGTGCATCCGAGAAGCAATTGTACATTTTCGAGACATTGATCATACCACAAGAGTTAAGGTTTGTATTTATTGGCTTATAGCCGAAGTGTTCTGCTGATGATAGTTGATTTACAGGCTTATAGCCATTCCTTCGTATTTATTGGTTCAATTTGATTTTTAAATTTCCTGTTATCATTTTCATTTTGTGGTTGTTTTGCAGGAATCTGGTGATCATGATGCGGATAGGCATCAATGTTTTTTTCCAACGCGGTCTATCTTGAATGGACCTCATAGTGCAGCCAATGGGCATGCTGGTGTTATATTGAAAGGATCTTCAAATAAAACAAACTATCCTACAGTTACTGCAATGTGTCAGCGTGCTTTTTTTAATGTTTTAGTTTCAGAAAATTTTGCTTCATTGTGCAAACTGCTGTTGGAAAATTTTCAAGGAATCAAGGCTGACAGCATTTTCGACCTTAATCTCATAAACTCAAGGATGAAAAAGGGGGATTATGAACATTCGCCTATGCTATTCTCACATGATATGCAACAGGCAAGTTGGGTAGTCTTATGTTAAGTGTAGTGGTCCTGATATCTATTATTAATAGTAATTAATTGGATGTCTAGATTTTGCTTAGTATCATGGTGTAGATGTGATAACTATGTAATGTCAAGTTTAAATGTTTCAAGTATTGCGTTAATGATTCCAAAGCATGTTTGTGAACTTTGGAAAACTTGAAAAGTAAATCTACTTTATATGGTTATCATATTGGAATTGATTATGATATTTATTGTCAGAATGCTCTCATTAACTGGCTTCAGTTGAAGGTATTGTTTCAATCATGAAAGTCTTAAAATCTCAAATGTCTTATCATATTCTACCTTCTTTGTTTTAGATACTGCTAGAAGTGTGGTTCAAGTTCCCTGGCTAATCTGATTGCATTGTTTGACATTGGCTAATCGACATATGTATTACAAGGAATTCTAGACTCGAGCCATTATTATAGTCATGTAAAATACCTTGAAGGTGATCTGTTTTTTTGTGTCATTCTATAATATTCCCAACCTGTATATTTTCCAGATATGGAGAAAGCTTCAAGGGATTGGTACTAACTTGATTTCTCTTGCAAAAAGCCTCTCGGACATGTCAAGGAGTTCTTACAAAGAACAGGTTAGATGATTCAGTTGAAGCGATGTCTGGTCCAAGTACCTGAGGATTTAGTTTAATGAAATCTATTGGTTCTAGAATATGTTCACTCTGTGGATAGGGTTATAAGCCTGATCTCACAACGAATTATCTTATCTGTCATCCCAGGTGGGAGGTTCAGTCCGAAATACATTTGAAGGTGGAAAAGATGAGGTACAAGAGTTTTCTAGTTTTAACATAGAACTGTGTTTAATTGAATTGCTGACGTCTGGTGAAATGCCTGATTGTATGTGCATTTGGTACCTCGGAAATATATAAATTCAGGAATTTTTTTCTTCAGAAAACTCCTAATGTTTGTATTAAAGTTCTACTAATTGCATGCATAAAACTCTTTGTGAATATCTAGCATTCTATATTCTGGAAGAAAAATACTCTAAAAGTAGTTGTTTCTTTCATTTTTTTCTTTCAACTAATGCATATCTGCCTTTTGCATTATTGTCACTTCTAGGGATATAGCCTGTCTGCATATTGGAATTTTGATGTCATTTTGAAGATGTAAAAATGGTGAATTGTCTAATTATTAATATTATAATGAGATGGGGTCACCTGACAGTGAGAATTCTGAAATCAATTTTGGTGGTTTGAGTAGTTATCAATCTAATTAATGTCCGGCCAAAAAAAAATATAACTAAATGTATTTCATTTATCACGCTTACGATTCTATTTTAAGGAATTGATCAGCTGGTTTAAAGGGGTACTAACTTGTATCACTTTAAAACAGTTCTATGCCTGCGAATCTGACTTTCACACTAAACTGGAGCAAACAGAGGATTGTGCTGTGCACAGTGTATATACTTGCATGCATTGTGGAGGCAAGGCAGATGGGAAGGATTGTCTAGTATGTGATTCATGTGAGGATATGTACCATATCTCCTGCATTCAGCCTGCTGTCAAAGAGATTCCTCTAAAAAGTTGGTATTGTTTGAGTTGCACTGCCAGTGGTGTTCGATCATCCCATGAGAACTGTGTTGTGTGTGAGAAGTTGAATGTGCCCAAGACTCTAGTTGATGGAGTTGGAGGTGAAAGTGTTTCTACAGATGAAGAAACAGTCAATGAGATGGGAGAGAATTCAAATTTTAATACAGATGATGGAATCCAACCTTCGGAAGCGAGCAAAGACTTGAACATCTGCAAAACTTGTGGAATGGAGGTAGAAAAAAGTGACAAGTTGAAGATATGTGGTCATCCATACTGCCCGAAGAAATACTACCATGAGAGGTGTCTGACAACTAAGGAGTTAAAATCATATGGTCCCTGTTGGTACTGCTATTCTTGTCTGTGCAGAGCTTGTCTCACTGATCGAGACGATGATATAATTGTTCTTTGTGATGGCTGTGATCATGGGTACCACATCTATTGTATGGACCCACCACGCATCGCCATTCCAAGCGGGAAATGGTTTTGCAGAAAATGTCGTGCAGCAATTCAGGTCATACGCAGGACAAGAAAGGCTCATGATAAGAATGAAAAGAAACAGAAAAAGAACGGTGAAGGATCAAGGAAGTTGAATGAAAAACGAGCTGACAGGGAATCAGGACAAGGTAGAGGGGGAATGGAGTTGCTTGTATATGCAGTCAAGACTCTAGATCATGAAGAAGATATGATGAGTAAAAAAGAATGAGACAGTTTTCAGGACTGACGTGTTCTGTGAGTAACGATTTTGATTTACTAGGCATGTTGCCCAAGGCTAAGAATTCTGTTTGTCTGCGTTGTTTAGGGGCGACATTTTCGTAGGTTGTTAACTCTGCTAGATTATGCTGACTTTTGGATACTTAACTTAGCAAAAGACATGATTCTAAAGGCTGTATATGTAGTTTGGTCCTTGCTAAAGTGCACAATTTGAGAGAAAGCAATACAGAAGTTTGGTAAAATGGCCATTTTAACAGCCACCATTGAACATACTGGTGGTTTGTGTTTTGTAAGTACGTACTTTTGAAGGGTATCAGAAAGTAACTCCACACTTCTGTTGTAAAACGATGAAAGTTTATCAAGTTTAACTAATCAAACAGTTTATATAACATGTTCAAGTTTCTTACATCCTTCATGTCTTGTGTTTTTATCTTGTGGTACATGCTTTGATAAGGTTGTTTGTTATTGTAGACTTATTTATACCAATGCCCCTTGAAATCACGGTCAAATCTTACTTTGCCTCCCCAAAACTTAAAATGGTTCACTTTCCCTCCTTGACCATAGTTTGATGACCCACATTGCCTTCTGCCGTTAACTCTGTCCAAAAGTCTGTTAACTTTAATGATGTGGTATGTATATTTTTGTAATTTCATACACATGGATGGCCAGTGGAGTTCACATCCACATAGATAAAAATATAATTAGATGAAAAGATTAAAAAAAGATAAAAAGATAATTCAAATTTTTAATAATTATAATAAAAAACCCCTCAAAATATATTTGGAAATCAAGGATCGGTCCAAGGATGTGATTAATAGCGGAGGTGAAAAGGTGTGCAGTGCGGAGATGGAGTCGGTGTTGTACTGGAACCCGGTGGTGAATGAGGCAGCTGTGGTGGCTAAGCAGGACAAGTTCGGAGGGTCGACGCCTTGTGCTTTCGTATGCTTGGAGAGTGCAGGGTTGGATTGCAGTGTTCCTAGCGAGAAGGATATAATGGAGTTCTGTAGGAAAAGGTTGCCTCATTTCTTGGCGCCAAAGACGGTGGTGTTCACGGAGGAGCTGCCCAAGACGTCCACCGTACAGAAGTTCGTGTTACGAGAAATTGCCGTGTCTATGGGTTGAGTAGACTTAGACTTGATGAGCTGTGTTGTTTTATTTTTATTTTTATTTCATAAGCAGCTGTATTGTTGTTAACAACTACACATTTTTATGTTTCGCAATTGTTAAAAGCAAGCAATAAATTATATTTAATTTAACAAGATACAACATTATATAGAAATTAGATTGTCCTGCCAGGGACTTTCACGCATGAACCAAAACTAAGCTGAAGTCCACTTTTCCTCTACTATATACACAATTCAACAAGAGTTTTCATGTCTTCTCACCAACTGCATAACGGTTTCTTGTCGGGCTTAAGCCTGATGAATGGAGTTGTTTTCGCCTTTTCACCAGTTGCATCGCTGTATGTCTGTCATCTCGAGCCTCCTCAGAATCAGACTGTACATACAGTTTAAATTCAACTTATATTCTTAACACGAAACAAAATATATAGAGATTTGTACCATATATTTACATTCTGTGTGTAAATATTAGCTTAGCACGTCATGTTGCAAATGCCAGACCCCAATGGAGGTCAGAGCTCCAACACAATGCAATGACAAAACAGTGGAAGAAAAACTCATCTCTCTAATATACATAAAAACAATCATCCACTTCAATCCTACTTGAGGGAATAATAATTATATATAACCATGAAGACGTTGCAGTTCTTAGTAGCTTAGCACATCATATTGCAGTGCCAGACTCTATTGAAGGCCCGTGGCCCAAACACAATGCGATCACAAAACAGTGGAAGAATCTTTGAGAACTACAGATTATAATATCTTGAAACCATACCTTGATGGCTAGTGCACTGTCGAAGCTTTCAATGGCACTATCAGGCTCCCCAAAGTTTAACTGTGCTCTGCCAAGGGTAACCCATGCCTGAACATATCCAGTTTATGAGAAACAATTCACACTAATAAAAATGCTAATTGTACCAAGGATTATCACCAGAAAAAAAAAAATTCTAACAAGCATATAAATGAAACGTCCATCTTCTTCAAAATTTCCTAAAGGAAAGAGCACCATCATAACTTGGAACTCGCACATGAAAACCTATTGAGGTGAGAACCAGGTCAGAGAATACAACACTGACGTACCTCATCCCATGAAGGCTTCAACTCAGTGGCTCCTGTCAATTTTTATCCACATATAAGCACAACAAAGCACTCACAATTGAACCAGAGAAATCAAAATAAGCACAAACTAAACATAAAAGAGAGCTTGAAAAGTAAATGTGTGTGAAGGTGTGGACATAATATAGTGAATGAGGACCAAAGAGTGCAGAAAGCTAAAGGGTTTCACAAAGTTTTGGAACCAAATAATAAACTTGGAAACAAAATATATCATGGTGGCCTGAGAAGTAAAAAAAGCCAATATCATGCATATGCACCTAGTAAGAAAAAGGCATACATGTATGCAAATACACACACACAAGCAAAACCCAAAGGGAGATAGAATTGAAACGCACGAGTTGCTGCCTTTACTGCATTCCATGCATCCCCAATTTCAAGCAAAATTTGTGCCTTCTGTTCATGTAAAACAGCATTTTCAGGCATCAACATAAGAGCGGCCTCCCATTTTCCCAATGCTTCACGGTACTTTCCACCCTTCAAAGATTGGTTGATGTGAGAAAGATGCCATTAAGTCATCCAGATCAGGAATCAGCAGACATTACTTTACATCATGATCATAATTATAATTATTCGTACATAACAAGAAGATTCCCCCCTTTTTTTGGCTGTATTACTATTTCTTAGAAGCAATTGGCATGATTTCCTCCAGCAATAAATTATTGACAAAAGTATAATATGGCACGCCACTTCCACAATATTATTATTATTATCTGCTAGTAAGAAGCTATTAACTAAAAAAATTCATGTTTTACCAATTGGGGCAGCTATAACTTTCCATTTCTCAGCTTTTGTTTCATAAATTTTTACTTCAACAACTGGGCAGCTACAAAACTTCACCACAATTCTAATAACCATTGTTCTTGGGGCAGCCTAAATTGGGAAACTGGGTTCCACACATTATCGCATCAAAAACAAATTAACACATTCAAAAACCCCATAATCTACCTTCAAATCAAAAGATAACAATACTTGGGTAATTCCGTTTTCCTTCTGCAATAACATAATAGCAAAATCAAAAATCAAAACAATAAATTTAGGGTATTTATTACCTCGGCCAGCTTAGTTCCCTCGGCTTGAAAGGAGTGGAAGAGTTTTGCAGCGTCTGAAGAATCTGATGGCTCGCTCTGAGCGTCGAGTGGCTCATGGTGTTCTTCCTGGTTGAGCTCTATATGGTTTTGATTCTTATTGGGATCGTTTGCTGGGTCTTCTTGATTGTTGTGTTGGTCGTGTTGCTGCTCAAAAGGGAGATTTGGGTACTTTGATATGATGCCCAAAGGCCGCTTCTTGTTGTTCTTCCAAGCTATTTTCATCTCTCTCACTGGGACAGACAAATCAGTTGCAGGCTACAACTTGTTCATTGATTTCGGGTTCGCCCGAATCTAATAGACATGGTTTGAACCCGGACACAAGATTAAACCCCAGTATAGGATATAGGCCCTCTTCTCTTTTTGGGTCTGCTAGGCCCTCTAATATTTTAGCCCAGCCAGTCATAATCACAAACCCTTTTTCTTTCTTGAAATAAAAGATAAAGCCTAAGAAATGGAAACAAAACCCACCACCCCCCCTCCCCCAATGTTAAAGAACTCACGAGTTGGAATATCCCCAGTTGGTTAAGAGAGTGAGCCTACCTCCTTGCACTCAAGTTCAAGTTCGAATCTTTATTTTTATAAATTAAATTAATTTAAAGTAGTTTAAACTATTGCATATGTAATATATATTCAAGCTTTCACCCATTGTTTGTATCAAAATTGTTACATGTTTACAAGTTTTCTTTAAAAGGTTAGGTTGTTGTCATCATATACATGCCAGATAAGAAGTCAAGTTTGAAACATCAACTTCAAGCTTCTAGAGATTTTATCTTCATTTGTTGTTGGGTCAATTTGCGTCAAAAGCAGCCAGAATGACCCACCAAAGGTGAGAGGGTGGAAGACCGTTTTGACGTCTTCGGAAGACAAAAGCAAAATACAAGGACTGTTAAAAACTGAAAACCAGAGAGACTGAGAGTGACACCTTTCCCTCTCACTTACCACTTAAATACGTGTAAATATGGCACGTACCAAAAATACATGTGGAAATAAAATATTGTTGTATTGTAATTAACGATTATACTCAAGGGCGGAATTATTCTATGACTAGGGTGGACTCCAGCTTAGTGCAAAATTTGGGAAAAAGGAAATTTATTACTAATTTTTAGGCATTACACTTCATTTTACAAAAATTAGCCTAACTCGTTCAAGCAAAAATTAGCATATCATATCTAAGCAGATCTCCAGTCGGCTATATTTCATACATTTCAATGGAATTTTTATTTGGATCTTTACCCATATAAGAAATAATAACCCACACTCACAAAAATTTACGGCTCCGGCCTTGATTATGCTTCTACAGTCTACACAGCCATGTATATAATACGTGTCACAAGGATGATTGGTTCCATTAGATTGCTTAATGCCCAAGGCTCCATTTGATTGGCTGAAGCTTAACACATTTACAAAAATGCCATCAGTTCACAACACAGCCAAAATCCCAACTTGTATAAAAAGGGACTCGAGCCTTTCTTTTGGCCCTCCCTTTTACCCAACACTTAAAAAAAGAAGAGGGGTGGTGGTGAGAATTGAGAAATCAAACAAGAGGCAGCAGAAAAATGGTAGCCAAGAAGATGACAAAGAAGACAGAGCAGCAGCTGGTGGGTGAGGAAGTGATCAGAGGCAAGCCCAAGGGAGAGGCTAATTGGTTCAAACCAAAGAAGGGTAGTGTTTTTCCTGCAAGGGGAAAGTTGGTGAAGACTATGGCTTTTGATACCATAGTGAAATGGGTGGGCTCTGTTTTCTGCCATGGAGCCTCAGCCACCACCACCATGACCAAAAGCCCCTGCCTTTCACAACCCAGAATGCTAAATTCCAAGAAATGCAAGCAGATAGTTCCATTGTGAATTGGAAAGTCGAATCAAATCCATGCCTTGAAAGAAGTCACCTTTTCTGTTCTGTTAATTTATCACCCCACACCCACATACTCACTTTCTTCTTCTATTTTGTTTTTGCCCTTCTATTGTTTTCTCTTTTGGATTCATCAGGATGCAGGATCCATCAATTTGTGTATCTTTTTTAGCTTTTTTTAATACATGTTGAGGGGAGGTGCTATTGAGGTTTTAACATGAAACCAGTGATCTGAAGACAAATGCTCTTACCATTGAGCTATGTACTCATGTGCGTGTATCTTTTTGCTTTTAATTTTGATGAATTATGAAGCACTTTGAGTTTTTTGCTTTAAATTTGAGTTTTTTGCTTTAAAATTTCTCTATTGTTCACATAGTTTGATATGACAAAATGATCATGAGTTTGTATGGAAGAGGAATGAAACCCATGATATGCATGCCCCATAGCTGATCATAGGGAAAACAGTTGAAGACCCCACAAACCTCATATTTCAAAGAGAGGAGAATGATGAATCAATATCAGATTCTTAATTCTCAAGTCAAAAAGGTCTCTCAAAAAAATTATTATGCCAAAAGGAACTAACGGCATAAAACAAAAAGAATGAAACTTAAAAAGCTTTGGTTTAATTTAATTTATCATCTTAAAACAAGTAATTATCAGCTCTTTTCATGCATGAAAGGTAATTTACCATAACCCACCCTTCCAAATGTCTTAATTATAGTATCAGAAATGGAAAAAAATTGTTCAAGTGGGTCCTTCATTACAGACAAGGAATTATAATATTCTCGTTCTTATTAGGCACATGCAAGACTGCAACAAAGCACTTTAGTTAGAAGAGTGGCCTGAAGACGCCAAAGCTTTGCAACAATTTCTCTTCTCTTTCTGTTGTCCCAGTTTTTAAATTTGATTGTTGTTGGAGCTTGGTACTGTGATTTTGTTTTTATTGGAAATTGGAAATTAAGACAATGCCCTATGACTACATTTAGCCCTATGATTGAAGATGACCTAACATACTCAATTGCTAATGTTGATGCAAAAAAGTGATTCGGCACTTTTGAACTCAACTTAGTGATGTCTGGACATTCGGAATGCTCTGGGCCTCGGCAAGAGTGCCTGATCTATAAGATAAGAGACGCTCAGTAAGGCCTAAGGCACCGGTGTGGTACCGGCCGAAGGCTTTTCGATGCTTAAGTAAGTACGGATTTAGTAAATGAAATAGACAGATCGATAACTAGTATGCCGAAAGTTCTTATTACCTCCATTTTGGGACTTATGCCCCTTTTTATAAGTCTTGGGAGGTGTGCAAATTGTGTAGAATTTTTATGTGGGATTGTTGGCATTCACTGTGGATGCTCCACGTGTCCAGAGGGCGATTTTATGCTGAGGGCTTCCTTGTCGATGGTCTCTTTTGTCCACGTGTCTTGCTCTTATTGGCTGTTGATTTCGGTATAAACAGCTTATAAATAGAAGCTCAAGGCCTCAAGTTCTTGCAACTCATCAAACACATAAACACTACTAGTGATGCACGCTTACAAACCAGAGCCCAAAAATTGGTGGTAAAACAGAGCAACCCAAGTGAGGAAATGGCAGCAATCAACACAGAGCCAGAGCAAGAGCCAAAGAAGAAGGCAATGAAGAAGAAGAGCCCAACTGCAATTGAGGGGGTGGTCTTGGGGAAGAGCAACACAACAACATGTTGGGAAAAACCAGAGATTGCATCTGTAATTCCAGCAAAGAGGAGGTCAGTGATAAAGATGATGTTTGATTCCTTTGTCCAATCGGTGGCCTCTTCTGTTTCTTGTATCTGTGGCTCTGTTGAACCAAAAAAAGGGTCCAAATAACCAAATGACCCCATAGCCATAGGTGGTCATGTATCAGAGTTTGATGCAATATACTTTTAAAAAAAGGCCATGTACTAATAATAGATATGTTTTCTTTTCCCTACTTGTCGGAATTAAACTTTTAATTATTTATTTCTTCCTCTTTTTCTTTTCTTGTTTTATCTGGGTGATCAAAATCAATTGCTTAATTGTGGCTAACCATGTTCCTAATTCATGTGTTCAAATCGAAATTTGTAGAGATTAATTAATTCATGCATGTGTTCACAAATAAGGTAAGGGGGTTGCCAATTTCAACTACTTGAATAATCTCTTATGGGAACATCATAGAATTTTACTAGCCGTATATGCAAAAGGTTATCAAAGTAGCAAAAGGGAAAAAGAGGCTTGGTTCTTGGAAATTCAGCAAGTACAGTGAAATATTATTAGTATTGCTGTTCTTGTAAACAAACAGACTATTCTTTCTTTCCTTTTATGGGTATCGGTTGTTTAGGATGTGTGGGTTGAAAGCTTTCCTCTAGGACTCCATTAAAGAGCTCAATCAAGCTTAGCAATCACAAAAGGTAGAAGAGATTGTTCGAGAGAGAGATTTGATATTGAAGGAATGTTTTTCATTATTTCTCAAAGGAACAGTACCAGCTTATATATACATACATGTAGATTATTTTAGCTTAATTAACACTAACTAGCTGATTAACTTAACAGACTACTAACTAACTAGTAATCGTAACTAACATGCCAGCTCACAATATACAACTAACAGCACATGGGCAAAAGAGCTTTAATCAGGTGGTCTGAGGTGTAGGCTAACATCCCCCCGCAAGCTAATGCTAGGAGAACTAAGCATTAATTTGTCACGATTCACGAAGATAAGAGAATTGAGAAGTGTGTAAGCCCTTAGTAAATATATCCGCAAGTTGATTGCTGCTTGGAATATGAGAGACCACCATATCACCACGAGTGACGCGTTCACGAATAAAGTGAAAGTCAATTTCAATGTGCTTCGTGCGTGCATGAAAGACAGGGTTACTAGCAAGTGCAAGAGCTGAAATGTTATCACACCAAAGAATAAGGGGTCGATCAAGAAACAAATGGAGATCACGGAGAAGTTGTCGAAGCCATGACATCTCAGCTGCAGTGATCGCAAGAGCTCGATATTCTGCTTCTGTTGAAGAACGAGAGACGGTGCTTTGTTTCTTGGCACACCAAGAGATGGGATTATTGCCCAGAAAAACAACATATCCAGTCGTGGAGCGCCTATCATTCACATCACTAGCCCAGTCATCATCAGAATAGGCCTGAAGATGAACACCACCATAAGTGAAATGAATCCCATGAGTGAGGGTACCAGCAAGATAACGTAGAACACGTTTCACGACAGCAAAATGAGGCTCAGTGGGAGTGTGCATAAACTGACAGAGAGTGTTTACTGCAAAAGCAATATCAGGTCTGCTAAAAGTGAGATATTGAAGCCCTCCCACCAGACTCCGATAAAGCATAGGATCTGAGAGAGGAACACCATCAAACTTGAGTAATTTTGTAGTAGGTAAGCAAGGAGTAGGACATGGCTCGCAATGTGTCATGCTAGCTTTAGCTAGAAGATCAGTAGCATATTTAGATTGATTCACATGAATACCAGAAGAAGTATATTGCACCTGAAGGCCCAAAAAATAGGTTAATTTGCCAAGGTCTTTCATATCAAACTCATGACCAAGAGCTGTAATAGTTTGCTGAATCAGAAGCAAATTGTTCCCAGTCAAGATAATATCATCTACGTATAAAAGAAGGATGAGAAGATCACTGCCAGATGCTCGAACAAACAAGGATGTATCTGCTAAAGACTGAACAAACCCCAGTGTGAGAAGATGAGTGGTGAATCTTTCATTCCAAGCTCGAGGAGCCTGTTTGAGGCCATATAAAGATTTCAACAAGAGAAAACATGGTATGGCTGTTTGGAATCAGTAAAACCAGGTGGCTGTTTCATGTAAACTTCTTCATGAAGAAGGCCATGAAGAAAAGCATTCTTAACATCCAGTTGCTTAATAGTCCAATGAAATTGGGCAGCTAAAGCAAGTACCAAGCGAACAGTAGAATGCTTGACAACAAGGCTGAATGTTTCATCATAGTCTAAACCAGCCTCCTGATGAAATCCCTTAGCAACAAGCCGAGCCTTGTGGCGAGAAACGGATCCATTAGCATTCTTTTTCAACTTAAATACCCATTTACAGCCAACGACATTCATAGAAGGTTGATAAGGAACTAGAGTCCAAGCCTTCTGTTTCTCAAGAGCCTGAAACTCTTCAACCTGGCTCTGATACCATGAAAGCTTTCCTCTAGGACTCCATGAAAGAGCTCAATCAAGCTTAGCAATCACAAAAGGTAGAAGAGAGAGTTTGAGAGAGAGATTTGATATTGAATGAATGTTTTTCATTATTTCTCAAAGGAATAGTACCAGCTTATATATACATACATGTAGATCAGTTTAGCTTAATTAACACTAACCAGCTGATTAACTTAACAGACTACTAACTAACTAGTAATCGTAACTAACATGCCAGCTCACAATATACAACTAACAGCACATGGGCAAAAGAGCTTTAATCAGGTGGTCTGAGGTGTACGCTAACATGGGTCTATACATATATATATATATATATACACACACACACAATTGAGAGGGATTTCTCACACACACAATTATGATGTTGTGAATATTCAAACCTGAGACTTCTTGTCTACAAGTCAAGACTTTTTTTCACCAGGCTAGACCTCGTTGGCTGTACAAGCTATTAGCCTTCATATTGGTGCCCTTGGGATGAGATGTTTTAAAGCACTTCACTCATGGTGCCATGGCAAAAGGCAATGGCAAATAAGGACAGTTACTGTTCACGTGAATAGTAATTGCCCTAGCAATTTTTTTAATGCTTTTATACCCATTGTCATGACAACCCAAAGACAATTACTATTCATAAGGGATTAATTTTATTTATATGTATGAGATTAATAATAAAAAATTTGCTAGGTATATATAAAAAAAAGTCTAAAAAATTTTCAGAATTTTTTTTCAATTTTTTTATTAATTTTTTTGTTCACTAACGTCAACTCCCTCAAGCAGCAACTTGGACGATCTTGCCTTGGGCCTTGCCTGGACTTGGTGAACCCCAGCTCTTGCCCGAGCTGGATGTCTCCGTTGGAACCACTTTTGAAGGCCTATGGGCCTTTTACCTGGGCTAGGCTCCTACAGTAGAATTGCTCTTAAGAGAGGGCGTTTTTAGGCCTTTTGCCCTCTCCCTGCGTACCAAAAACTACCGAGAGAAAGAAACAAGGTGTTGAGGAAGAACCGTAGAGAGAAAGAAGCAGAAATGGAGGTGGATCAGGTGAAGACAAAGAAGACAGAGGCTAATTATGGGTTCAAACTCAAGAAGGGAAGTGTGTTTCCAGCAAAGAGAAAGTTGGTGAAGAAAATGGTTTTTGATTCCATGGTGGAATGGGCTTCCTCTGTTTTCTGCCCTGCCCTTTTTCCTCCGCCTTCTTCCTCTGCAGCCAACATAACCAAAGTACCAAATTCCAAGAAATGCAAGCAGATAGTAGGTTGGAAATGCATCATTAATGGTGACAAATTGATAGAAACACCCTATTCTGTTGTGTAAATTTATCACCCCACAACCACATACACACTGTTTGTGTTCTCTTCTGCTTTAAAAAAAAATTAATTTGTTTTTCATTTGGAATTGGCTTGAACAGGACAGAGAATCCATCAATTTGTGTACACCAGCTTTTAGTTTTAATGAATTATCAAGCACTTTGAATTTCTGTTGCTTTCTTGAGTTTCCCAGTTTCTGGTGGTAACAAATTTTACAATTTAACAGTTACTTTAGATGTACAAAGCAAACGACACAACATGACAACTTGATGATACATGCTTGATGTCAATGGTCTCCTGGGCAATAAGCATCCTTAGCAATTTTCCTAGAGAGAAGATTCTCTTTGGAGAGAAAATATTTTGAGCTGCTCTCTCCATAAAACAATTTAATTTTCTCCACCACATTCAAAGACCAAATATTTGGGAATTTCCCCTTGGTTTTTGTGCAATGATCCAATGAGGGCAAAGGCACCCACTAGGTACTAGGTGGGAAGCTCCAATAAATAAAAGCATCTCAACTTTGGAAAAACTGATATGATATTCTTTGTGAACCGGAGACAAAAGTAAACCTCGCTTGGGTGTGTGGACTGAAACCTCGCTTATCAACTTTGTGAACCAGAGACAAAAGTAAACCTCGCTTATCACTTTGTGACCTCCTTTTGCTTTTTGACGTGTCCACATTTTCTCAGACTTTGGGATTTGGTAGTTACACAGTTGCAATCAGCCTCAGGTCTTCCACGAAAGACGGTAGCTCAAGAAATAGACGACTGAGAATCTGCTCTCCTCCCACTTTAAAAAGTACCAAAAAGGCCGACCCAAACTTTAAACCCTCTCCATTGAGTGAGGAGGTGAATTTGACCTCTAATCATTTTGCTTTTCCACTCCATGCATAAAACCCAAGCTCGGATTGGTCTTGGGTTTGCTCACAACACAAGTAATCTTTCTATCCCCACCCAATGTAAACGCTGAGAGGCTACAATGAGGGATTATAGTGAGGGGTTATAATGAGGGGGTTCTTAATAGCCGTCTGATCTAGTGCAAAGTTATTATTGGATTGTTAGATTGAACCCCTCATTGTAACCCCTCAACATAACCCCTTATTATAAAAGCTCAGTGTAAAGGTACGTAAAGCCAAACTGCCAATAGAGCCCACCCACCCTAGAATCTCATTTCTCCACCGTTAAAAATGAATTGGCAATTTTTTCAACTTTAACCCAAAGCCAAAAATATGTACAGGTTCTTTGTGTCCAAGGCTATCCTAATGATTGTGGTTGCACAGAATGTTGTAACCAAAACCACTTTAAGACTCCTTTTCTTCTTCTTTTTTTCTTTTTTTTTTCTTTTTCTAGAAACGAACCCTTTAAAGCTTTTTGATTTCACAACCAAGTGACCCCAAATGTGGTGCTTTAAGAGTTAGCTGCCCCACAATTTTGAATTTTCCCTTGCAAGTTGCAAGTTGCAACCCTTTTTTGTGTCCCAACATGCTCATTTGCTTATAAATAGCTCAAGGCCTTAAGCTCTTGCAACTCATCAAACACATAAACACTACTACACACTTTCAAACCAGAGCCCAAAAATTGGTGGTAAAACAGAGCAACCCAAGTGAGGAAATGGCAGCAATCATCACAGAGCCAAAGAAGAAGGCAATGAAAAAGAAGAACTCAACTGCAATTGAGGGGGTAGTCTTGGGGAAGAGCAACACAACAACATGTTGTGAAAAACCAGAGATTGCATCTGTAATTCCAGCAAAGAGAAGGTCAGTGAAAAAGATGATGTTTGATTCTATTGTCCACTCTGCGTCCTCTTCTCTTTCTTGTATCTGTGATGATCCTGTTGGCTCTGTTGAACCAAAAAAGGAAAAAAGTCCAAATAACCAAATGACTCCATAGCCATAGATGGTTATGTGTATCAGAGTTTGCTGCAATATACTTGAAAAAAAGGCCATGCACTACTAAGAGATATGTTTTCTTTTCCCTACTTGTTGCAATTAAAGTTTTAATTATTTCCTCAATTTGTTTCCTCCTCTTTTTCTTTTTTTTGGTGTAATCTGGGTTATCAAAATCACCTGCTTACTGGTGCACATTCTGAACAAGGACGGTGACGGTCTTCCTAGTCCTCACCTTTAATCTCATGTTGGCATCCTGCAAGCCTTGACGTATTTCTGCCTCTTTGCGTGGTCGGTCTCCTGTTTCTTGCAGCTTTGCTTTCTTTCATGTTAGTCTGTCCTGTTTGTGGGACGAATCTTTTGTATTTGCTCTCTTTGTGGCGTTTTGGCCTTTTAATAAAACTATCTTCAGACCCAAAAAAAAAAAACCGATATAATTTGTAGCATTTGCGGCTAACCATGTTCCTAATTCATGTGTTCAAATCAAATTTCCAGAGATTAATTCATTCATGTATGTGTTCACAAATAAGGTAAGGGGGGTTGCCAATTTCAACTACTTGAATCGTCTTTCATTAGGAACCTCATAAATTTTTTACTGGCCATTTATGCAAAAGGGTAGCAAAAGAGAAAAAGAGCCTTGCTTCTTGAAAATTCAGCAAGTACAGAGAAGAAGACAGAAGAAATTATAGTGAAATGCTCTTCTTGTAAAAAGACAGAGTATTCTTTCTTTTCCTTGCAGTTGGTTCATTTGGCTGTTTTTTACTTTGCTTTGTAAATTGAGAAAGATTATAATCCTTAACTTTAAATTGAGAAATACACACTCATGATTTTAAGAGAGCACAAAAAGAAAAAAGTGAAGTTAATTGAAAATTGAAAGAATTAATATTGTAAAAGGAGCAGGAATCTTGCAAGAAAAAAGGATCAAGAGGAGGGAGACTAAGGCCTCGTTTGGTAAGCTGGCCTGAATTGGTTAGAATTGGCTTTTAGATCGGCTGGGATTTTAAATCCATGCCTTGAAATATTTTGGTAGGTTGTTATTTGATCTATGTGAGTGGGTTCATAAATTAATAGAAGTCACCTTTCTTCTTCTATTTTGTTTTTGCCCTTTTTTTGTTTTCTCTTTTGGATTCATCAGGATGCAGGATCCATCAATTTGTGTATCTTTTTTAGCTTCTTTTAATATATGTCAAAGTTTGGAAGGGGGAGGGGGGGTTGATATTGGGATTTTAGGGTGAAATCACTGATTTGAAGACAAATACTCTTACTACTGAGCTATGTACCTATTGACGTGTATCTTTTTGTTCTTTGTTTTGATGAATTATGAAGCACTTTGAGTTTTTTGCTTTAAAATTTCTCTATTGTTCACATAGTTTGATATGACAAAATGATCATGAGTTTGTATGGAAGAGGAATGAAACCCATGATATGCATGCCCCATAGCTGATCATAGCCAAAACAGTTGAAGAACCCACAAACCTCATATTTCAAAGAGAGGAGAACGATGAATCAATATCAGATTCTTAATTCTTATGTCAAAAGGTCTCTCAAAAAAATTATTATGCCAAAAGGAACTAACGGCATAAAACAAAAAGAAGGAAACTTAAAGCTTTGGTTCAATTTAATTTATCATCTTAATTTTAATGAAAATGATTTAAGCAACACTAATTATTACTAATTAAACACAGCAAAACAAGTAATTATCAGCTCTTTTCATGCATGAAATGTAATTTACCATAACCCACCCTTCCAAATGGAAAAAAAATGTGTTCAAGTGGGTCCTTCTTTACAGAAAAGGAATTGGAATTGGAATAATCTCACTCTTATTAGGCACATGCAAGACTGCAACAAAGCACTTTAGTTAGAAGAGTAGCCTGAAGACGCCAAAGCTTTAGAACAATTTGTCTTCTCTTTCTGTTGTCCCAGTTCTTTCATTTTGATTGTTGTTGGAGCTTGGTACTGTGTTTTTGTTTTTATTGGAAAATAAGAGAGTGAAGACAACTGAATTTATGGCATGTTTATTTAACAAAAAATAAAAATAAGGAATGAGATCAACTAGAGGGAGCTGTTTATTCAATTCCAATTCATTGATTTAGGTATTTATGTAGTTCTTTTGGTTCAGTAGAGTTTACTTTCGCGCTGCGGCAATGCAATGAAGCGGCACACTTGATTGCATCCTTTGTATCTCGCGAGAAGGGGGTACTCACCCAATTTAGTATCCCTATAACATCTTCATTGTGATTTTCCAAATTTGAACACAATCCTTCAAATAGTAATCAAAGCCATTGTTCGGACCATAAAATTTTATGAAAATGACTCCATCTTGACAAGCATCTTTCCCTTTTTCCCTTTGATCTTTGTGTGATGATCCAATGAGAGAGGGCAAAGGCACCCACCACTAAGAAGGTCCAAAAAAATCATCTGCACTTTTCTGTGCTCCCATAAAATCATCTGAACTTTTAAAAAACTCTGATATATATATTCTTTTTCCCTTTGGGTCTCTTTGGTGTGTGGACTGAAAAGGTTTAATCAACTTTGTGAACCACAACAACTATAAACTTCCCTTGTCACTTTGTGAGCTCCTTTTGCTTTTTGACGTGCCCATATTTTCAAAGACATAGGGATTTGGTAGTTACACTGTTGCAATCAGCGTCATTCCATGGAAGAAACTTCCTCTGTTATGGCAACAGCAGAGAATGATCCATCCAAATTAATCATGATAGTGTATAAACAATACTTAAATTCTGATTTAAAAACTCTAAATTGAACACGATTTATAATTTAACTGTATTTGTAACAACGATGATGGAAATTCGTTGTAATGGGTCATATTCTTGTCGTATCATTTTTCGATCGTGTTAAAAACTAACTAATAGCCTGACCGATTCATTTCTAATTATGATGTGTTCAGATTGATCCGTGAAATGTGAACGAAATTCTTTTAACCCTAGGTTTGCTTGACTACTAAAAGTTCACTTAATTATAAAACTCTCACAAAATCGGAAAGTGCCTTTTATATATTCTTTTAACCCTTAGGTTTGCTTTTCTGCTGCCTCTTATTCTACTCATAATTAGACGATTGTTTACCCTCTGGCCACTTGCCACTTTTAAAAGTGCCCAAAGACCGACCCCAAAAGCTGAACCCTCTCCCATTGAGAGGTGAGATGCATTTGACGACCTCTAATCGTTCTGCTTTTCTAGTGCATGCATAAAACCCAACCTTAGAATCTTAGTCTAGGTTCGCTCACCACACAAGTAATGTTTCTCTCCCCACCCAGTATCGTGTAAAGGTGTCAAGGCAAAACTGCCAAATGCCAATGGTAGCCCAATATATCCCTCCCACCCTAGAATCTCATTTCTCCACCGTTTAAAATGAAATGGCCTTTTTTAACTTTAACCCAAGCCAAAATTTGTACAAGTTATTTGTGTCAAAGGCTACCCCAATGAGGTCAACCGGGTCTAACAAAATGGATAAAATTTTTGACTTGCATTCATATTTGAATTTTCATAGTACCTTTGTAGTGTGTTTGAAAAATCTGCTTCCCCTTATAATTTAGACTATCTCTTACATTAAAAAAACTCGAAAGAAAAAAAGACTACCCCAAATGATTGTAGTTGCAAATCCCATGTAGGATACAGCAATGCTATTCAAGCGATTACCAAAGTACTTGCTATACACGTATACACGTTCCCAAATGTATTCTTCTCTTTTTCTTTTTCTAATTATTGTTTCGCTTTCTTCTTCCCTCCATATCTCTCTCTTGCTATACACGTGTCCACAGGTTGCAAGTTGCCCTTGCAAGTTGCAGCCCTTTTTTGTGCCCTAAACATGCTCAATTGCTCATAAATAGAAGCTCAAGGCCTCAAGTTCTTGCAACTCATCAAACACATAAACACTACTGCACACTTACAAACCAGAGCCCAAATATTAGTGGTAAAACAGAGGAATCCAAGTGAGGAAATGGCAGCAATCAACACAGAGCCAGAGCAAGAGCCTAAGAAGAAGGCAATGAAAAAGAAGAACCCAACCGCAATTGAGGAGGTGGTCTCGGGGAAGGGCAACACAACAACATGTTGTAACAAACCAGAGATTGCATCTGTAATTCCAGCAAAGAGGAGGACAGTGAAAAGGATGATGTTTGATTCCTTTGTCCAATATGTGTCCTCTTCTCTTTCTTGTATCTGTTATGATCCTGTCGGCTCTGTTGAACCAAAAAAAGAAAAAGTCCAAATAACCAAATGACCCCATAGCCATAGCCATAGCCATAGCCATAGATGGTCATGTATCAGAGTTTGATGCAATATACTTTTGAAAAAAAAGCCATCTACTAATAATAGATATGTTTTCTTTTCCCTAGTTTTAATTATTTGTTTCTTCCTGTTTTTCTTTTCTTCTTTTATGTGGGTGATCAAAATCAATTGCTTAATTGTGGCTAACTATGTTCCTAATTCAATTGTTCAAATCAAAATTTGTAGAGGGTTTATCACACACACTATTATTATGTTATAGGATTCGAACCTAAGACTACTAATCTATAAGTCAATATCCTTTTTTACTGAGTTAGAACCCATTTTACTACACAATCATGATTTTAAGAGAACACAAAAAGAGAAAACTGAAGTTAATTGAAAATTCAAAGAATTAATATTGTAAAAGCAGCAGGAATTTTGCAAGAAAAAAGGATCTAGAGGAGGGAGTTGAGTCTAGTGGCAATTTACACTCTTAGCCCTCACTTTTGGCGCGTAAACGGGGATACTATCGCAACAAATACAACTCAGTACACGTGTACTTGTTACCTTGAATGCTTAGCTTACTGAACAAGCTCGTTCTGGTGAAATTACATAATTGGCCTTCATATTGGTGCCCTTGGCTTGCGGCTTGGGATGTTTTAAGAGGCGTTTTTGCCCTCTCCCTGTGTACCAAAATCTGAGAGAAAGAAACAAGGTGTTGAGAAAGAACTGAAGAGAGAAAGCAGCAGAAATGGAGGTGGATCAGGTGAAGACAAAGAAGTCAGAGCCTAATTATGGGCTCAAACCCAAGACGGGAAGTGTTTTTCCATCAAAGAGAAAGTTGGTGAAGAAAATGGTTTTTGATTCCATGGTGGAATGGGCTTCCTCTGTTTTCTGCCCTGCCCTTTCTCCACCTTCTTCCTCTGCAGAAAACTTCACCAAAAAACCAAGTTCCAAGAAATGCAAGCAGATAGTCCCACACCAGCACCATTAGTGGCAGAGAATTATGAGGCTTTAAATTTCTCAGTTTAATTTGGTACCTTATGGTTGAAGAGGAATGAGACCATATGCATAGCCCACAAGCCCAGTATTCAAGAGAGGAAAATCTGTTGCTTTTAGTTGTAGCTTGTAATGAATTATATTATCAGACATTTTGAGTTTCTCTGTTTCTGGTAGTAACTTTTTTTTTTCTTCTTCTTCTCCTTTTTCATCTGGGTGGAAACCTATTGCCAGATTGATAAAATGTGTAGTGACATTGTGTTGAATAAAGTAATAAATATCCACATATAGTTTAAATCCGAATACGACTTGTCTCACTATTTTCTTTTGACCTTTTTCCAGCCCCATCATTAAAATAAGCCTAAGAAATTATAGGATATGGAAACAATTATTGCCAATCAAAGGTGTCACCCATTTATGGTGATAAAATTCCAACCCAAGATGAAAGTGTAAAATCATAGCAAACATAGCGGAACCTAGATTAGACCTTATTCAAAGGAGATAAAATTTGGTCAATGTGGTCTAAGTCAAGTTGAAAAGACATTGACTCGCATACCACTTTATCTCATATTCGAATCATAATAGCACATTAGCAGTGTATGTATAAAATCTCTTTCTTCTTATAATTTAGACTATATTTTTGCATAGTGGACAATATACAAAGTTAATTTGCAGGGCCTTTTATCGATGTGCATGGATATGATCTATTTCGGATGAATTCACATCAGCCATTCGTTATGACATTTGGTGCAATGTATTGAACACTCATTCCCCAATTTAACACTCAAGTTTTGTGAAATACTGAGAGAGAAAATTAAAAAAGAGAGTGATTGGGAATGTAGAACCCCACCAACGACTAGTCAAACCTTTAAAATTGCAGTAAATTAAAAAAATGTTCTACAAAATCCAAACAAAAGCTTGGCAAGTTGGCGTGTAGAAGAGTTTTGGGTCTTCATTGCAAGATTGCGCCTAAAGTTGTTATCAGCCATTAGATTCAAATAAGGAAGCGAAAGGTATTTTATTCTCTCCTTCATTGATCCAACGATTAATAACAGCCTCTCGCAATTGAGAAGAATTTCTAGAAGGAATTCAATATCTATTTCACAATTCTCAGTAGAGAAACATCCAAGAAATTTCCAAGTGATCAAAAGTTTTACACCCCACAAACGACCAGTTACGCCTACAACTTATGCACCCTTTTGAACCAAAAGAATAAATAAATAAATAAATAAAGAGAAGTAAAACGGGGAGGTTGCTTTGGTCCCATTTATCTATCTCTCTCATGTCTCACGATCATGAGCTAAACAAAACTAATAAAACAATTAATGATAAAAGAGGGATTAAACCATTTTATAGAAGCTTTAGAAGGATGAAACCACAAATTTAATTGCATTTATATGTCGGCCAATTAAGCAGTTCAAATGTGAAGCTTCTAGAGACCTCAGTGTTACAAGCACATGCGTAATACGTGTCACTAGGCTATTGGTGGCCTTGGAAGCTTCTTGCCCAAGGCGCAATCCAATTGGATGTATGCCCCCAGTGCTTTCTCATTTATAGAAATTCCCCTCATCTTCAAATTGAAATCCCAGCTTCTTCTATAAAGAGACTTTTTAGGCCTCTGGTCCTCCACTTATACACCAAACTCAGAAGAGTCAGGGTGGCAAAAAGGCAGCAGAAAAATGGTGGCCAAGCTGCAGAACACAGGCGAGGGAGTGAAGGTGATCGCAGACAAGCCCAAGGCAGAGGCTAATTATTGGTTCAAACCCAAGAAGGGGAGTGTTTTCCCAGCAAAGAGTAAGTTGGTGAAGACAATGGTTTTTGATTCCATAGTGAAATGGGTTGCCTCTGTTTTCTACTCTGCCCTTCCTCCACCTCCTCCCTCTGGTGCCCCAGCCAACCTACCCAACATCAACAAATTACCAAATTCCAAGAAATGCAAGCAGATAGTACCATGATAACTTGGAAAATTTAAAGAATATAAGCTCCGCATCGGAATTTTACATAATTAATGGTGACAAATTGATAGAAGCACATGTACAGGCTGTTTGTTTTCTCTTCTGGTTTTTTTTTTTTTCATTTGGAATTGGCTTGAACAGGACTGAGAATCCATCAATTTGTGTACAGCAGCTTTTAGTTTTAATGAATTTCTCTTGCTTTTTTGAGTCCCCAGTTTCTGGTGGTAACTAATTTTCCAAGTTTGGAGCTTTTGACAGTTACTTTAGATTTCCCAAAATGATCATGTCATGAGGCCCCCACTCAGATTCTTAATATTTGTTTTGGAAGAGGAATGAGACCCATGATATGCACGCCCCAGCCCATAGCTGATCATAGGCTCATAGCTAAAAAGGCTAAGACCCCACAAACCCAATATTCAAAGATAGAAACACTGGAGAATGTCAGATTCTTCAGTCTTTTTTTTCTTTTTCTTTTTCTTTTTCCCTTTTCTAGCTGACAATTAATGAGCATGAATAAAAAAGAAGAAAAATTAAAGCTTATGCTGCACCTAGATGTTCAAAGCAAACGACACAACATGACAACTTCGGTTCGATTTAATTTATCATCTTAATTATTACAAATGAAAACTATTTTAGTAGCACTAATTGTATGATATTATTAATAAAACACTGCAGTCAAACAAGTAGCTATCTATCAGCTTGTCATGCATGTATGGTAATTTACTGTTAACCCTTCCAATATAATATAAGAATTGAAAAGTTGTTCAGGTGGGTGCATTATATAACACTACAAAACCGAAACCCCCCCACCACCAATTTAATTGGGAATTAGGCAACCATCTTGCCTGCTTGTGCTTAGGGCCTTACTGGGGCTCATTGATGAGTTTCTCTAAGATTATAATACATAATTTGTTTTAGTTGGATAGTGTATTCCACTCGTCCTGCCACATAATAAGGAAGTTCTTACTTAAATTTTTCTCGCTTTGTTAAGTCTTAAGGGCATTTTTTTTTTATAAATATAAGCGATTATATAAATTATATTCTAATCTACTTAAAAGGAGATTCGAACTTTAGTGTATCAGAGCATATTGCCCAAATTTTATCACAAAGTCACAAAGTCAAGGTTATATTGCATTAGAAAAAAAAAATTAAAAATTAAAAATCTTATTATCGCAATTAATAGAAGTATTTATATACGGAATAGATGTTACTACTCAATCATGTGATGAAGTTGGTGGCATGTGAGGAATTGCTCGTCTCTTGTATTTTCAAACACGATGTATATATATCCAAAGCCAAACGAGGAAAAGAGCAAATAATGGTCCTAGAGAGAAGATTCTTTTCCCATGCTATCCATAAAGACGCTTGTTTTGTTTAGTCTCAGGAATCTGCTTTAATCTTTTTGCTTTTACACTCCATGCATAAAACCCGAGCTTGGATTGATCATTTAAATAGAATCTTAGTTACTGTTTGGCATTGATTATTTGGGCTAAAAAGTGATTTATGATAAAGTTTTTGAAGTTTACCCCGTTTAGTAGTAGATGAAATAATCACTTTTGGGAGAAAATAGCTGTCGATGACCGTGATTTTAGAAAGCAGCTCAAGGGCTTATTTTATTTCAGCTTTCGCCCAAAGCAAAACACGGAATTGGTGGTGTTTAATGAATTCTAATGAAGTGCCTATAATATCCTTGTTAATTTTCATAATTTACATGATATATCCCTCATCTTCTTCCAAACCAGCACGTTCCAACTATTCTTCATCTTCTTCCCACATATACCATCTCACAACATTTCAAAAGTGAAAACCTCTCAAACCTTACTTTCTTAACTTCTTAAATCCTCCAATAAACATTTTGATAAAGCAACCCATTCCAACTCCTCCCATTTTCATTGACAAAGCATTATTGCACACAACAAATTTAAATCTTTGAATAATTTGATAGAGCAATAGAGGGTTTTTCATCTCTAAGCTTCAATCAGCCAAAGAGAGGCATAACTCTCTCTATCTGCCACTGTTGATGCGAAAAAGTGGTTTGACACGTGGTTCGCCCAACTTAGTGATATAGTGTCTTCGGAAGGGAGTTAGTCTTCAGAAGATCAAGTTCCTGCAAAAAGGGAACGTTCGGTAAGACCTTGGGGTACCGGTGCGGTACCGGCCGAAGGCTCTCCGATGCTTAAATAAGTACGGATTTAGTAAAGATTGGACTACAGATCAAGCGGTAGCGTACCGTTGGTTTTTTCTGTCCCCTTCTTTTGGGAATAGGGGTCTCCTTATATAGGCCTGGGGAGGCGTGCATTATGTTCATATTTCCGATGTGGGACTGTGGGAGCTGGTTTAGAGCATGACGCGTGTCCTAGGTCAAAAGCGTCAGGAAGTGTAGGATTCGGTAGGGGACATGCCGAAGGGCCTGTGATGTCAAGCTGTCGCTTCCGTCCACGTGTCAGGTGGTCATTGGTCGTTAATATACGGTATAAACAGTAGTCCCCCAAGTTCTCTTCCGAAGGTTCTTCGGAAGGGAATTTGGTTCCATCCTGAGGGTTCATAGATGCCCTGCCGTTCGGCAAGTTTATTTGTGGAAGGTTCCCCTGAGATCTGAAGGGTCGCCGATGCTGAGAGGGGTGAAGGCGGGGACGCTTCGTTTCCCGTGCCTGGCGCGTGGAGACGCTTCGCCTTCTGCACCCGGCGTGAAAAGACGCTTCGTCTTCTGTACCAGGCGTGCAGCTGACATCACCATCCACCGGGCGACACATGGCCAGCGAAGCGACGTCTGACGGCTGTAATTATGAGCCGTTTGGTTTCCCGAGGCGTACCGTTGCAGCCCTCTCCCTATAAATAGAGATCGCTCCGGACATAAGAGTTCACTTTGCATTTGAGAGTGACGCGAGAGCTCTGCGTAGGAGATTTAAGAAGATTGTGAACGGCAACCAATGCGATTTTCGAAGGTGTTATCGGCAATTAAGGCGATTACCGAAGAGTATTAACGGCAATCAACGTCTCAACAATAGCAAAGGTAAGTTACCGTTCGGTACCATAATAATTTTTTCTTTATATACCCGCGTGCTTTCGTAGTGTAGGCTTAGCCGATCGTCTATAGGGGCCCTCTTTCGGTAGTCTAGTGAATATAGGTAGTGGCGTAGACATCGGTAGGGTAGTTCATTTCAGAGCCTTAGCCATCCTTTTCCTTTTTCTTGTTTTGTAGATGTCCGATAGCGAGTCTTCCTTCGGCAGTGAGCCCAATGCTTTCGATGAGGAGTTATCATCGGGCTGGGACACATCCAGCGGGGCTGCGAGCCTCGGGGCCGAGAGGAGAGAGGACACCGATGTGGAAGTTATCGGTGAGGAGATTGTCTCCGTTCCTACCCACGGCATCGGCAAGGGTCTGATGACGGGGCAACCGCTTCCCTTGGTCGCGGTCTACAAAGATGGTACCCGATTCGGTACCTCCGATCCTCAGCTGGAGGCCTCTACCTCTGGTCGCGACGATGTCGCCGCCGGTCCGTCCCGGCCGAGGGTTACGATCGTCCATCGAGAACGGTCAAGGATACCGGTGGGCGTACCGAAGAAGACCCTGTTCGGGGGCGACTATTTGGAGCCCAACAAACTTACCGAACGGGAGCTCGAGAAGATTAGGGCGGAGTACCTCATCCCGGATTCGGTAAAAATGAGGATTCCGAGCCCTACCGAATCCCTCAGCGACCCGGGAGATGGTGGAGTCGTCTTCTTCACCGATATGTTGGCGCAGGGTGTCAGGCTACCGTTGCAGCCTGCCGTTCAGAAGATCCTAGCCCAGATCGGGTATGCCCCAGGCTAGTATAATCCCAACTTTTGGGTGGCCTTAATGGGGGTGATAGCTGCGTTCGGGATTGCCGGGGAGGGGGAGCCCTCCTACGAGCAATTCTCGTACCTATACAGCGTCACGAAGTCCAAGAGTGCCAATCACGGCGGTTGGGTTCAGGCGAACTGCCTGAAGGCTTCCGAGCGGGGGCACTTCATCAGCTCGGTGCCGACTTCCCAAAAGTCGTGGAGGAATCGGCGGGTGGTACTCTCTGGTGATTGGGAATCGCCGTCGGGAGTGTCCCCGCTGTTTCCGGTGCCTACGGCGTTCCAGATTGCCGGTAGGTAGTTATGTTACCAGTCGGTAGAACTATTGTATTTGTTATTCTATGTTTTGCAACTCATTCTTCTTTCGGCAGGAAAACTAAAGCAACCGAGCCCCAAGGAAAGCGAAATTCGGCAGCTCGACAGAGTCAGGCTGAGGGTCCCTGCTGCCGAGCGAGTTTCCCCGCGATTCCTTTTTACCAGCAATCTCATCAGAGCCGGCCTCGTCAGCCCTGCCGAGAGTAAGTACCTGTGCATTTCTCTTTTTTTCTTGATCGATTTATTTTGCATGCCGACTGACCGAGTATTTTTGATCAGTGACTGACGCAAGGAAGGCTGCCGAAGCCAAGAAAATGAGTGAGTCGTCCAAGAGGCGGCTCATGATGGGTCTGCAGGGCAAGAAACAAAGGAAACAGCCCGAGGCGCCTTCCGTTCGGCTGTCCACGGATCCCGAGGACGTAACTCTTGCCGAGCGTCTTCGGCAGCTGGGTGCTGAACCAGTGGCATGGCCAACTGCCGGTGCCATTGCACCGAGGCAACCAGATGCCGAAGCCACTGCCTCAAAAGCAGCCGGGAAGCGGCCGATCACGGTAGACCTGGAAGCTTCGCCAGCCTCCAAGAGGAGCCGTCCTTCGGAAACCACGAGGGCTGTCCTCGCGGCGGAGGACGAGGACGGTCCTACCGAGGCCGTCACCATCGCCTGCCCCTCGAAGACGGTGCAATTCGTCAATCATATGATCCTCGGCTCTCAGATGAAGCTGCCGGAGGTTGACGAATTGCCGAAGAAGCTTCTTCGGGAACAGGCCGGGCGGGCCTTCCGTCTTCAGGCGTCGGTAAGAACTCTTTTCTTCTATTGTCATTCCATTCCCTTTTTCGAAGTGGGGCTTCTCTCTGAATTTGCTAGTTGTGCAGGCGTCCATGGAGATGTGGCTCTGCGTCAAGCGGGCCATTAATGCTGCCGAACGGGCTAAAAAGGCCTATGAAGACGGCAGGACCAAGGCGACTGATCTGCTGAAGGACAAAGAGGCTGCCGAGCGGCGAGCTTTTGCTGCAGAGGCCAAGGCTGAGGAGACACGGCTGGCCTTGGAGGCAGCGCGGACGGCGGCGCGGGACGCTGAGGCTGCTTCGGAAGCGGTCCAGGACGCTCTGGAGGAGAGTGAGGGTACCAAGGCGGCGGAGATCGAGGCTGCCGTTCGGTCCGCTATCCAGGGGTACCGATCATCAGATGAGTTCGCTGTCCTTCTGGATAAGGAGGTGGGCTCTGAGATGGCGGACATGTTGTACCGATTCAAGCGGTACAACCCTGGTCAGAAGCTGAACCTCAACTTCGCTACCGATCCCCCTCCCCTTCCCGAAGGAATGACCGAAGATATGATCGAGGATTACGAGGAGGAGGATGCTGCCGAAGGGCCTGGGTCTGCTGAGGCCGCTGCCGGGGACGAACCCGCCGTCTGAGGGCGTTTTTCTTTACATTCATCTTTGTATTTTTATTTTTAATTTTTATTTCGAACACATTGATGCCGAGGGCATCTTTTAATTTAAGTTTGTGTTATGATTCAAAGTTTAATTGTCCAATTCTCAAATTTTAACCCAAGTGTGAGTGCGTTATAATTGCTAATTGCCGTGGGCTAATTGCCGGTAGATAATTACTTATTGCCGTAGGCTAATAAGGACATTATTGAATTTTGACAAGTCCCGAAGGGATCTGTAGGGTAAGATTTGAACAGTCATTTGTTGCCGTAGGCTAGTATAGAACGCCGTGGGATGTTAACATTAGTTGCCGTGGGCAAAAATGGTGATCAAAGGAAGGCTTAAGTAATAGTGCCGAGGGCTTTCTATTAATTCCAATAAAATAAATACATCGAGTAATTACAGTTCCAACCTGCCGTAGGCTAGGTCACTTGTAGTAGTACTTGAGATGTTCTACGTCCCAAGGATGGCCGAGGGCCTTGCCGTTGGAGCCTCTCAATCGGTAGGTTCCCGAGCGAAGGATACCGATGACTTCATATGGTCCTTCCCAGGAAGGTCCGAGGGTTCCTTCCGTGGTATCCTTCGTCGCAAGCGATACCTTGCGCATGACCCAGCCCCCGATTCGGAAAGAGCGGGGTCTGACCCTAGAGTCGTAATACCGAGACACACGCTGTTTGTAGGCTTCATTCCGAAGGTTGGCCTGTGCACGGTGCTCCTCGAGTAGATCAAGGCTTAGAGACATGGCCTCCTCGTTCTCCTTCGGTGCGAAGGATTCCGTTCGGTAGGAAGGTTCGCCGATTTCCACGGGTACCACTGCTTCCGATCCAAAGGCCATAGAAAAAGGGGTTTCTCCAGTGGACGTTCGGTAAGACGTTCGAATGGCCCACAGTGCTTCGGGAAGCTTTTCCGGCCAGGTTCCCTTTGCCTTGTCCAACTGCCGTTTCAGCAGTTTCTTCACTATTTTGTTTATTGCTTCGACCTGACCGTTCGACTGGGGATGGGCCGGCGATGCAAAAAAAAAGTTGATTTTCAAACGGGTGCAAAATTGCCTGAAGAGTTCCGAATCGAATTGCCTGCCGTTATCGGTAATGATAGCATATGGGATACCGAATCGGCAACATATGTGAGTCCATACGAAATCTTCAATCTTTGCTGCCGTTATGGTTGCAAGAGGTTCGGCTTCTACCCATTTGGTGAAGTAGTCAACGGCAACCACTGCATATTTTACCTGCCCTTTGCCTTGCGGCATTGGGCCAATCAGGTCCAGTCCCCATTGTGCAAAAGGCCAAGGACTTACAATTGGTGTGAGAGGTTCGGCAGGGATATGTGGGACATTGCCGAAGCGCTGGCATTTATCACACCTCTTCACTAGTGAATTGGCGTCCTGGTGCATGGTAGGCCAAAAGTATCCCTGCCGAAAGGCTTTGTAGGCGAGTGATCGGGATCCAGAGTGGTCGCCACACACACCGCTGTGAATCTCCCGAAGGATGTACTCCCCTTGCTCTGCCGTGAGGCATTTGAGATACGGGGTAGTGTAGCCGCGCTTGTAGAGTACATCGTTGATAACTGTGTATCTTGCTGATCGGTATCTCAGCTTCCGGGCCTGGGCTTTATCCTCAGGAAGGGTGCCGTTCGTCAGGTATAAGTAGATGGGAGACATCCATGTATCCTCATACCGTACGGCACACGCTTCGGAGGTTACCGTGCTCGGTTGGGCAAGGATCTCCACTGGTACCTTTCTTCCGACTTTGTCGTTTATCGCCGAAGCGAGTCTTGCCAAAGCATCGGCATGGCTGTTTTCGCCTCTGGGGATCTGTTTAATCTCGTATGCTTGGAAACTTCGGAGTAGCTGATGGGCGGTTGAAAGGTAGGCGTACATGGAGGCATCCTTGGCGGCGAAGTCTGCCGTTACCTGGTTCACAATGAGCTGGGAGTCGCTGTGAATTCGGATTTGCTTTGCATTCATGCTCTTGGCTAACCGAAGGCCGGCCAAGAGGGCTTCGTATTCCGCTTCATTGTTGGATGTCCGGAAGTCGAATCGGAGGGCGTACTCGATTTTGAGTCCGTCCGGTGTTGTCAGCACCAAGCCCGCTCCGCATCCTTGCTGGTTTGCCGAGCCATCGACGTGCAAACCCCAGACGGGAGTTGATGTGTCGAGGCGTTCGGCGCCTGGTTGATCCGGCAAGATGGTCTCGGTAATTGCCTCAGATGTCGGTTGTACTGTCGCTGGGGTAAGCTCGGAGATAAAATCGGCAACAGCCTGGCCCTTCTCCGCGGGCCTCGGAACGAACTGTATGTCGAATTCCCCAAGTTCGATCGCCCATTTGATCAATCGGCCCGAAATTTCTGGTTTCTGGAGAACTTGCCGGAGGGGTTGGTTGGTCAGGACTTTGATCCCGTGTGCTTGGAAGTATGGCCGAAGTCTTCGTGCCGAGACAACAAGGGCCAGAGCCAGCTGCTCTAATGGTGGATACCGAAGTTCCGCACTCTGGAGTGCCTTGCTGACATAGAAGATTGGTAATTCTGCCTTCTCTGGTTTCCGAATTAGTACCGAGCTGACGGCAGTTCCGGATACCGAGAGGTAGAGGTAGAGAATTTCCCCAGGCAGCGGTTTTGACAAAAGGGGGGCTTTGCTCATGTAGTTCTTCAGGGCTTGAAATGCGTTATCGCATTCGGCAGTCCATGTGATATCCCGTTTGCCCCCTTTCAAGGCTTTGAAGAACGGTACACATTTATCGGTAGCCTTCGATATGAAGCGGGTCAGGGCGGCCACGCGTCCGGTAAGGCTCTGAATGTCCTTCGTCGTCTTCGGCCTCTCCATATCGATGATTGCCTTTATTTTCTCGGGATTCGCCTCAATCCCCCTCTGACTGATCATGAATCCGAGGAATTTCCCGGAAGATACACCGAAGGCGCATTTCTTCGGGTTCAGCCTCATCCTGTACTCTTTGAGTATGCCGAACATGATCGATAAGTTCTGCAGGTGATCTTCGGCGGTTCTGCTTTTTACCAACATGTCGTCAACATAAACCTCCATGATGTTGCCGATGTAACCGGCGAAGATTTTGTTGACGAGCCTTTGATAAGTTGCCCCTGCGTTCTTCAGACCGAACGGCATGACATTATAACAGTACAACCCTTTGTCCGTTATGAATGCGGTATGTTCGCTGTCGGGAGGGTGCATGAATATCTGGTTATAGCCGGAGTAGGCATCCATAAAGCTCAGCAGTTCGTGGCCGGCAGTGGCATCCACGAGCTGGTCTATCCGTGGTAACGGAAAGCTATCCTTCGGGCAGGCCTTGTTGAGGTCGGTATAGTCTTGGCACATCCGCCACCCGCCCGTGGACTTTCTTACCATGACGGAGTTGGCAAGCCATACCGGATACGTTGCTTCCCGGATGAAACCGATGGTTTGAAGTTTCTCGACTTCCGTGCGCATCGCCTCATACCGTTCGGCATCGTATGATCGGCGCTTCTGCCTTACGGGCTTATAGGCGGAGGAGATGGTGAGTTTATGGCTAATCACGTCCGGGGCGATGCCGGGCATGTCCTCGTAAGACCATGCGAAAACTTCCGAATGATGCCGCAAGAAGTCTATGAATTGCGTTCGGAGGTTCGCAGTGAGTCTAGTGCCGATCCTAACCTGTCGGTCGGGCTGTTCATCGCTCAAGGTTATGGTTTCCAATTCTTCGGCAGGTTGTGTGTGAGGGGTGGGAGATTCATCTCTAGGGTCGTCAACCGGTCCAGTACCGTTCGGTAAACCCTGCACCGTCATGGTCTCGTTGGGGAGTATGAACGAGGTTGCCTTGAGCGCCGTAGCGTAGCAAGTCCGCGCGCTGAATTGATTTCCCCGGATTGCCCCCGTGCCGTTCGGGGTAGGGAACTTCATCAACAGCATGTGGGGCGAAAGATGCGCCTTGATCCTCGTCAGTGCCGTTCGGCCAACGATAACGTTGTATGCCGTCGGGCAGTCGACGATGAGGAACAGATCGTACGTTGTTGCTTTTTTCGGCGCCGTGCCAAATGTAATTGGCAGTCTGACACTGCCGATTGGTTGGACCAAGTCTCCAGAGAAGCTTAACAGAGGTGTCAACTGCCGGTCGACTTGGTTGTCATTGATTCCCATCTCTCTGAAAGCTTCAGCAAAGATTACGCTCACGGAGCTCCCGGTATCGATCAGCACTCGCCCTACATCGTAATCGGCAATTTCAGCTCGGATGATCATTGGGTCGTCGTGGGGATAGAGGATTCCCTCTTCTTCCTCTTGGCAAAATGTGATCGGCTCCCAACGAACTTTTGGTGTTTCCTGGAACCGATTCATCTCTATTCCGAGCACCTGAGGGAACTGTGCGGCACGCACATACTGTTTCATCGAACGGTGGCTCGTCCCCGCAACGGTAGGTCCTCCGCTGATAGTGCTGATCATGTTTATCTGCCGAGGAGGGTTCGGCACCGGCGCCGTTGGCGGCCGGGCGATATACTGGTCCAGTTTCCCTTCTCGGATCAGCCGCTCCACAATCTTTCTCAAACTTATACAATCTTCCGTGTTGTGGCTGTTGTGCTGATGGTATCGGCAGAATTTACCGGTCTCCCGGTTGTCTTGCCGATTGGGTCTTCTAACATTCGGCTTCGGTATGGCCTCCTGTTCGTTCATCAGAACGGTTTCATACGTGGTATTCAGCAGGGTGAAGACCTCGTTGCCGTGGTCACGGTTGGGCAGGGGTCCTCGGTTGTCGTTGTGACCATACCGACCTTTCCCTTTCTTTGGCTGATCTCTCCGATCGTCACGGTTATCTTTCCGCTTATGGCCCGCCGAATATGAGTCGGTCCTATCGTAGGATGGCGCTTCGCAGGGTAAGCGCTTGGCTTGGCATCCTCTCGGCGTGCCGAAGCGCTTGGTTTTGAGTTGAAGTACTCGGCCTTGGCGTGCACCGCCGCCTGCTTCATCAGCTCATCATACGTGCGCCAGTTGCTGCTGTGTACTAGGTATCGGAAATGCGAGGACCGAAGGCCACTCTTGGGCTGCCCTATCATCTGTTTCCGGACACCTTGAGTACTCGTGACTGAAACGCGCCGCGTACTCCCTCAATGGCTCGTCCTCCCTCTGCCGAATTGTGTACAGATCATCGGCAGAGTAAAGACGGTCCGTTTGGATCATGAAGTGATTGAGGAAAATTTGCTTCAGCTCGTCAAAAGAATCTATTGTTTCCGGCTCCAAACGGTAGAACCAATTCAGGGCTGCCTCTCTAAGTGAAGACGGGAATAACAGACACTGCCCCTCGTCGCTCAGACCTTTGCATCCGATGGCGGATTGAAACGAATGAAGGTGGGTTAAGGGGTCCTCGGTCCCAGTATAGAACGGTATGCGCAGTGGTTGTACTTCCCGATCCTGCCGAGAGCGACGGATGCGTCCCGTGAACGGCCCGGGCCGAAGCTTTCCCCACTCAGGTTCCTGGGAGCGAGCCTTGTCGTTTTCCATTTTCTGGACCTTCTGAAAAAGGAGTCGGACAACAGGGTCTCGGCTTGGGATTCCTTCGGCATCATAGTCTTCCAAGCGCCTTCGCGGGCTCACGGAGTTATCCCCCAAGTATTGAGTTGATACCGAACGGTAGGTGGACGTTTGCGCATCGGAAGGGATATATTCGGATGCAGACTCCGTGGAGTTCAATCCTTGGACCTTCCGAATAGGTGACTTACTTCCCCCGGCGTTCATCCGGGATTCCCGTAGTCGAGCGCTAACCCTGATCGGGGATCTCTGTCTCTCTGCCTCCCGATCGTTAAGCCGGTGTCGGCAATCAGAGTAGACCTTCTTCGGTATGTGCGGTTGGTCCCTAGGTGTCGGCACCACCAGTTGTTTGGAGGGCGCGGGCGTTGCCCTTGCTGCCCTTCGGTGCCTCCTCCTATGAGGGGTTCCCAAGCTTTCGGAAGAGTGAGTCGTCTGGACATTCTGCGGTTGCTGCTGGTGCAGCTGCCGTTGGGTTTCGTCCACTTTGGACGAAAGGTGGTGGTTGTGCTCCTGAAGCCTAGCCATGTCCTTTCGCAGAGATGCGATTTGGGCTACTAGCTCGGCCTCGGCGGTTGTTTGGGTTGATGGGGCGTTTCCGTAGGGAGTGCATGGGGGTAGCGCTGGGCTAGCCCCAGCTTGCCTTCCGAACGGTGCCCCGTCCTCCGATAGAAAAGTGGGTATTGAAGTGGTCCCCATGTGTTTAGGGGATAGTGGGTTAATTGTTTTTCGTTTCCCACAGACGGCGCCAAACTGTTGATGCGAAAAAGTGGTTTGACACGTGGTTCGCCCAACTTAGTGATATTGTGTCTTCGGAAGGTAGTTAGTCTTCGGAAGATCAAGTTCCTGCAAAAAGGGAACGTTCGGTAAGACCTTGGGGTACCGGTGCGGTACCGGCCGAAGGCTCTCCGATGCTTAATAAGTACGGATTTAGTAAAGATTAGACTACAGATCAAGCGGTAGCGTACCGTTGGTTTTTTCTGTCCCCCTTCTTTTGGGAATAGGGGTCTCCTTATATAGGCCTGGGGAGGCGTGCATTATGTTCATATTTCCGATGTGGGACTGTGGGAGCTGGTCTAGAGCATGACGCGTGTCCTAGGTCAAAAGCGTCAGGAAGTGTAGGATTCGGTAGGGGACATGCCGAAGGGCCTGTGATGTCAAGCTGTCGCTTCCGTCCACGTGTCAGGTGGTCATTGGTCGTTAATATACGGTATAAACAGCCACGAAGTCAAAGCTCTAGGTGGAGAGTGGATTATTTTTGGATGTTGTAGTCAGCTAGGGTGCGGCCATCCTGGAGCTTCTGGAGAGCAAAGATCAACCTCTGCTGGTCTTGCAGAATACTCTCCTTGTATTGGATCTTGGCTTTGACATTGTAGACTGTGTGGAAGCTTTTCAGGGTGTTGATTCTTAAGATCAAGGTGGATTTGTCTGTGGGAGGGTGGGTCAGGTGAGGCTGGGAGGGAGAGGGGTGCATAGAGGGTTCTGCTTTACTTTTTTTTACAATATTATTGTTTTAGGGTATCTCTCAACAAAAATATTTAATAAAAGATTTGTATAATTGAAAGTGAGAATGTTTTGGCAAAAATAAAAGTGAGCTTGTTTTTATTTATATTTATTTTTAATATCACCAAACACTTAAATAAACACAAATAATTTTAACTTCGTATCCATTTTTTTAGTCATTATACAAAGCTCACAGCACTTTCACACAAAAATTTATCAAACACTCATAAACTGATTATTGTACCAATATCACTTTTTACAAAAAGTTTACCAAACGTCATACTGCTTCATTTCAAAGCAAATTTGACAGTGATTATTTTCACAGCACATCAATGCCAGACTAGCTTTTAGTCTCGGGATGTTTTCTCACAACACAAGTAATCTGTCTCCCCGCCCTAGTGGTTGCCTCCTACAACAGTGGTCACAACACAAGTAATTTTTCAACTTTAACCCTAAACCCCAAAATTTGTACAACTTCTTTGTGTCAAACTCAAAGGCTGTCCCAATGATTGTGCTTGCAGATCCCATGAAGGAGGCAGAGAATGTTGTAACCAAAATCACTTTAAGACACCTTTTCTTTTTCTTTTTCTTTTTCTAGAAATGAACCCTTTAAAGCTTTTTGTTTTCACAACTGAGGGACCCCAAATGTGGTGCTTTAAGAGAATGTCATTTGCTGATAAATAGCTCAAGGCCTCGAGTTCTTGCAACTCATCCTAGTGCACACTTACAAACCAGAGCCCAAATATTGGTGGTAAAACAGAGCAACCCAATGAAAAAGAAGAACCCAACTGCAATTGAGGGGGTGGTCTTGGGGAAGAGCAACACAACAACTTGTTATGAAAAAACAGAGATTGCATCTGTCATTCCCGCAAAGAGGATGTTAGTGAAAAAGATGATATTTGATTCCATTGTCCAATCTATGTCCTCTTCTCTTTCTTGTATCTGTGGTCCTGTTCAGGGACGGACCCACAGTGGGGTCAATGGGGTCAAACGACTCTATGGACTCCATGAAGTAAGGTAGAAGGTCCCTTTGAATCTGTGTGTGACCCCGTGAATGGCTGAAGGAGGAGCTGCAAATCTGAGGAAGAAGAAGCTGAACAGGGGTTCAGTTTTGTTTTTTACAAAAAGAAGCTGACCAAAACGGCATCGTTTTGGGTCAGCTTCTAATTTTTTTTAAAAACCCGGCTGGCCAAAACGGTGTCGTTTTGGACCAGCCCAGCGAATTTTTTTAAAAACGCGCTGGATCCAAAGCAGCGTCGTTTTGAACCCAGTGAAATTTTTTAAAAATGCGCTGGCACCAAAATAGCGTCGTTTTGGACCAGCAGCAACGAATTTTTTTATAAAAAGACCTGGCCAAAACGACGTCGTTTTGATCCAGGTCTTCGGAAAAAAAAAAAAAAAAAAGAACATATTGTAGTTGAAACATGAGTTTTTATCAATAATAGCCAAAATTTATACTCCAATTTCATAAATGTCAGTTTTTATAAAAACTTTCAAATATAACCAAAAATCCATTTAAATTAACATAAATACCCTCAAAATTAAACCAAATAACAATGAACTAACAAACCAAATAACTCCCAACTATGGTGCCCAAGCTTACTACTGCTGACTATTTCTTCTAATCCTACCAGTTATGGCTATGAACGCTAAACCCAACTTAAAAACTCAAAACCCCAATTTTATTTCAAGTTTGATGGACTTGACAAATTCAATCGCTTTTCTTTCTTCATTCACTCTAAAACTTAAAAACCATATTTTTCCAATCCTTTATCTGATGTTGAATAAATGCTTTTGCCTTGTCGTATGTGATTTTTCACTTTTAATTTCAAACTGTATTAATATAATAATATCTCCCTTGCACTCTCTTAAATTAAATAAAATGAATCTGTGTTTGTATTCTTTTGGAACAGAAAAACCAACAGAAGGCAAATATTGTTGCGATTTTGCTGTGTTTCTCTTGATATGGGTTCCATTGTTTTTGGTTGAAGGTTTTTTATTCTTAGAAAGGGGAAGTTTTAGATCTACAAAAGTCGAGCAAAAACAAAATGGGATTTTGAATTTCTTCATGGTCGATCTTTGAGGTTCTATGTTTGTGTTTGTGGTGATAATTAAGAAGCAGAATAATTGGGACTCTAGTCTTCGTTTGTGGAAAAAAATTCCTCTTTTTCTTTTGTTGTTTTAGTAATATAGATAATGTGAAGAGGTTGGTTTTATGGGTAATTATATTTTAATTTTGAGGGTATTTGTGTCAATTTAAGTGAATTTTTGGCTATATTTGAAAGTTTTTATAAAAACTGATATTTATGAAATTGGAGTGTAAATTTTGGCTATTATTGATAAAAACTCTTGAAACAGACCCTTCTCTTCGACCAAACAGAACAGACCCTTCTCAAAACTCCAAAACCCCCATTTCCTAAACCTAAATCCCCAATCTCCACCCACCCACGAACCTTTAACCCTCTCCCCACCAAGCTTTAATCTTTAAAAAAAAAAATTGAACTTTTACACTATGACCCTACGAGTTCATATTTATGAGTCCGTCCCTGGTCCTGTTGACTCTGTTGAAAAAAAGAGTCCAAATAACCAAATGACCCCATAGCCATGGATGGTCATGTACTAGAGTTTGCTGCATTATACTTTTTTTTTTAAAAGGCCATGTACTAATTTGTTTCCTCCTCTTTTTTATTTTTATTATGTTTTTTTTAAATTTAAAATTTTTATTTATGTGGGTGATCAAAATCAATTGCTTAACTGATATAAGTTGTAGCATTGCGGCTAACCATGTTCCTAATTCATGTGTTCAAATCAAATTTCCAGAGCAGCCACTGTCTATTCTTCTCCTCCCATGAGTCCTATGTAAATTTCTTTTATTTTGTGGGAGGGTTGGTCTTTTGCACCAGACTGGTTTGGTCTGTGTGCTCTCCCCTCTTCCATGTTTTTGGCTTTGTTTCCTGTTTTTCCGGTTCTCTGTCGGGCCTAATGAAGTATCTTTTCGACCCAAAAAAAAAAAATCAAATTTCCAGAGATTAATTAATTCATGCATTTGGTCACAAATAAGGTTAGGAGATACCAATTTCAATTACTTGAATCGTCTTCCATTAGGAACCTCATAAAAATTTTACTGGCGATATATGCAAAAGGTTAGAAAAAGAGAAAAAGAGCCTTGCTTCTTGGAAATTCAGCAAGTACAGAGTATTTCTTTCTTTCCCAAATCAACTGATGCATATCTCCAACAATCCTTCCTTGCATTTGCTTTGTAAGTTGAGAAAGATTATTGTTGACACTCGGCACATACGGAGCCCATTCGCCCAATAAAAGAACGACACGCGGGCCCAACAAATTCCTCTCGGCCTGACCTTTGAGTTGCTTTAGGAAACTCAAGAGGATGCGAATTGTCCACGTCGATGACAAGACCTCCCCAGCCACAGGTCCCTCACACCTCGTAGAATGTACCCATGTATGTCCCCTCAAGAGCCGGGTGTAAACCGTCCGGATCACCACCTAACCAGCTGGGACTATCAAGCTTCTCCTCTCCTGAAATCACATTTAGAATAATTGTATGTTCATATGTTAGTCACTGGAATATCTGTGGTTGAAACAATTATAATCCTTACCTTTAATTTGAAGAAAAGGAGAAGCACCATATTTAACTTGAGAGGATGGGGGAAAATAAAACTACTTAGAGAGGATATTATGGGATTGATTGAGTTGGAGGAAGTTTTTCTGTAGTTTCCCACTATGGGACTCCCTTTCTTTCCCAGAATTATTCACCTTCATATTCTTATTTTATTTTATTTTGTCTTTATTTTTTCGTTTGTACGATACGATAATGTAAAGCACGATGACTAGTCAAACTTTTCAAATTGCAGTAAATTTAAAAAAAATGCTCCCCAAATTCGTTTGGAACGTACAAGGAAGAGTTTTTCTCTACTGTTGGAGGCCCGATGCGGAACTGGGTGGGACATTGTTATCAGCCATTAAATAAGGGCACATTTAACACTTGTTCCTTGAATCCAACGGCTGATACTAGCCTCCCGCGTCAGTCCCACATATTGAACACTTGCAAATTGCAATGGAGAAAAAGTGGTAGGAAGGAGGAATTCAACATCTATTTCACAATTCTTGTACTTTTGGAAAGGAGAGAAACGTCCAAGCAGTTTCCAAAAGAATTAGATAAATATGGGTTATTTGGAGTTACCGAGCTCATCTCATGTGCCACTGCCAAGGGAGGAAAGTAATAGGACAATTGTAGCAAAATCACAACAGTAGAGAAACTTTGGGCCTTTTTGTCAGAGATCAGAGAGAGGGAAAAGAGAGAGCAGAAAAATGGTGGCCGGGCAGCAGAATTCAGGTGAGGGAGTGATCACAACCAATTATTGGTTCAAACCCAAGAAGGGTAGTGTTTTCCCAGCCAAGAGGAAGTTGGTGAAGACAATGGTTTTTGAATCCATGGTGAAATGGGTTGCCTCTGTTTTCTGCTCTGCGCTTCCTCCTCCTCCACCTCCGTCTGGAGCCTCAGCCAACCAACCCAACATGACCCCCGTGGGCAAAGTAGCAAATTCCAAGAAATGCAAGCAGATAGCACCACAGTGAATTGGAAAGTCCAATCAAATCCATGCCACCTTTGAAGATTTTAGTTAATTTCCTACTCCATATATGTGGGTGTGGGTTGATAAATTGATAGAAGTCCCCCTATCCTATTCTGTCAATTTATCACCCCACACCAACATTCACAGTTTCTCTTTTCTTTTCTTTTCTTTTCTTGCTTTTGGTTGATTTGGAATTTGCTTCATCAGGATTGATGATCCATCAATTTGTCTGCTGTAGCTTTTAGTTTCAAATTCAATGAATAATCAAGCACTTTGAATTTCCCAGTTTCTGGTGCCAACCAACTATATTTTTACAAGTTTGGAGCTTTTAACAGTTACTCAGATTTCCCGAAATGAGCATACATGTTTCTTTGGAATTGGAAGAGGAATGATGAATCCAAAAAACTTAAAGACCACACAATTTACAAACCCAGTATTCAAAGACAGAAGAATGATTGATGTTCTTTTTTTTTCCTTTTCTAGCGGAAGAACCATAAGGTTGTACGAAGCAAACAACACAAACATGACTAATTGCATATGTTAGTAAGACAGTCAAAGCAAGTAGCTATAGCTACTTCATGCATGCAAGGTAATTTGCCGTTACACCTTCCAATTGTCTTCATTATAATATAAGAATTGCAAAGACATTTCCAAAAATAACATGTGGTCGGAAAAGACTATTTCAAGTTCAAAATGTACCTTAAAGCATGCATCGGGGGTCCACTGTTTCTAGGTTTAACACAATAAATTTGTTCTAACACTAGCACGCGTTAAAAAGAGAAACAATCTATACGGATGAAAAATTATTATGTGTTACAATAATTAGGGCTCACATTTGTTGATATGAGATGCCAACTCAACTCGATCTGGCATGAATATGACACGATTTGCTAACATGAATAGTGAACTTATTGGATTTGTATTACACGAATTATTTAAATTTTTTTATTTATGATTAATCAAGTTTTTAAAGTGTAAATAATGTAGCTACCGAACCCCTGAAAATGGACTGGTCAAAAGTAAATCACAAGGTGATATGGATGTTTTTTTGGTATCCACCTCTCCTCATATTTTTGTATCTCGACCAATTCCCAAGTTAGTATATACAAAAAATAAAAAAATAAAAAATGGCCCACAAACCCTTGGCTTGGATTGTAAACGAAAGGCCAAGTCCATAAAACTTTTCACAGTCAACAGCGGAGCAGAAGAGCCAGAGCCAAAGACCCAAAATGAAAAATACCACATGACATGTTAAAGCGGATGATTTTGCATTTTGAGTGGAGAATTTCTGAAGACAGAAGGGAAAAAGGTAAAGATGCTGCCAATCTTTGAAGACGATTTGGTCCTTTCCATAAAATTTCCTGGTCTGAACAGAGGGTTTGATTTCAATGTCTAAGGGTCCCTCTGTGTTCAAATTTGGACTAGCGTGCTGTCAAAGGATTGTAGTACTAAATTAGGTCTGTTGGGCACCCCTGCTTTATTTATTTTTAGTTATAATTTTTACGTGAAATTTAAATTTGAGAATTCGATTTCAACACTAGAAATAGAAATATCACTAAACTATGAGCTAATTAGTCTCTCATACTTTGCATTAATTATTACCCAAACTCATTAACACAATTTAATATGGCAACACGCATGCTAAGATTTATTTATTTTGGTCTAGAAGCAAGTTTCATTAAACTTGAAAAATGAATAGGCAGTTACATAAAGTAAGTTCAATAACATTCTATTAGAGAGATTTAGGCATATCTTACGGTAAATTCCAAAAAAAGAAAAATGTCTATATCCCACCTGCTAAGATAATACACACTGCAAACTAGGGATGCATGGCCAAATTCATATGTAACACATATTCTATTTTAATTGGGAAGTGACTTCCACTCGTCCTTTTACATGGCACAGAAAGTTCTCACTCAAGTTTTTCTCTTTTTCGTAGACATAAGAGCAAAAAAAAAAATTTAAGATTAAAAAAATATAAATAATATTCTAAATTATCTTAATATACCAAAATTGTGATTCGGAATATTGGAGTGTAAATAGGCGAACACGCTGCCCAGATGTTGTCACGAAGTCAAGCAAAATTAAAAGAAACTATCAACATGATGCTTTGCATACAGTGGCGGGGCTATGCAACCCAACCCAAAATTTTTCCCAAAAAAGAAAAAGGACCTATATGTGTTATAAGTCCAGTCAAAAAATAAAAAGAATTAAAAACAAATTCTACCTATATGTTGTCCATCCATGTGGTTCCATCTTTTCTATTCTTCTCTTTGGCCAATAGACTACTTGTTTATCTCTCTCTCTCTCTCTCTCTCTCCTACCAGACAACAGCAGCAAGTTTCTCTCTTCTTCTTTTTTTGGGTCAAATTCTTCCTCTATTGGCTACATCTTCTATTATCTTGGGTGGGCAACTTGGCAACAACATCTTCTCCTCTTCTTTTGTCACCAACAAGGTATTATTCTCATTCTCTCCTTTGCTATATATCTTTAATTATAGTTTTAATTTAAAATTGAGTATTCTATAGTTTAATTAGGGATGAATTATAATTTTGAGATTTTGTTGAAATTAATTAGGGCTTTGATTAGGGATGAATTATTCTAAAGCTTTGATTTGAGATTTTGTTAAAATTGAGTATTCTATGGTTTAATTATGGATGAATTATAATTTTTGGTTTGGTTTTGTTTTGTTGAGATGCTATTATGAGAATTTGTTTGATTTTTTGTTGGTATGTTTGATTAAATTTTTTTCTAATTCATATACTATCTTTTATTATGTCAGATCACAATCGGAGTCCCAAGAGAACAAAGAATTTGTTGTCTAATTCATAAACTATATTTTCCTTCACAGGTTGATTCAGTTGGTGTTGACTCTTTTTGTTTCTACAGCAACAACAGAACGAGCTTTCTCATGTATGAGAATTATTAAGAATCGACTTTGAAGCACCTTAGCTGATGAATTTCTTGCTGACTATATGATCCTCTACATTGAGAGAGAGTTTGCTAATAATATCGATAATGCATCGATAATTGAGGAATTTAAGAGTTCCAAGCCTCCCAGGGTTAAATTTTAGATTTAAATAGTGTTCTTTTCTATTGCATTGCATTTACTTTTGGTTTTAGTTTTAGATGTTGTATTTGTTAAACTTTTATTTATGGATAGATATGCATTTGAGGGTCAGGTTTATTATGTCCCCCTTGACTAGGTGTATCTTTTTATGTTTATTAATGAAATTCAGTTGTACCGTCGAATTTGGTATATAAATTTTGCCCAATCGATTTTTTAATTATGGAACCTCCACTGTTTACATATACCCAATAAGGAATTTGTTCCGACCTTAGGCCATACTTAGAAAGTTGCATGTACCAGTATATGTTTTTGGGAAAT